>NW_006203911.1:476317-488997 GCF_000334495.1 Tupaia belangeri chinensis
TAGGTTAAACCCACCGGGTCCAGGATGCAAACCACAGTCGACTACATGGCAGTTCAGTGACATAGCCATTATGCTAACTGCTGGTTCACCAAACTGTCTTCTGAAGTAACTGTACCATTTTGCATTCCCAGCAGCAATGAAGTAGAGTTCCTGCTCCATATCCTCCTCACCTTTTGATGTTGTCATTGTTTTAGATTGTGGCCCTGGGACCAGCACATGGCATAATCGTTACATCGCTGGACTCCCATGTGGCCGACCATGGTTTGAGTCCCAGACCTGGAGGCTTGAAACTCACACTGGGCACGTGTGCGTGCATGCCCAAAATCTTGAAAGGATAATAGAGGAGAAGGGATTGCAGCATGGCCATATCCCCTGGGGGGTGATTTCTCACTCTCTGTCTCCCTGGCAAGGGCATATGCCCTAGAGCAAAAATCTCTCAAAAAATTAAAATAGATCATGGCCCTTCTAAAAGGTGTGTAATGATATACCATTGTTTATACTTATCTTTTAAACATCATATACCCAACTTATCCTCAAATAGATGAACAAAAGGGAAGCCAATTTTTCATAATTATGCAGTCTGAAAAATAATTCCTTGAAGTATTTATCTGTATTAGAAAGTGACTTATTCACCTCCTCTTAATTGATATTCCTTCAGAGAAACTTTGTAGTGATTTCCTCTCCCCCAATGTAAATAACTGTCCTCATTATAATTTCTTATACCACATATCACAATTTATAGTTACATATTTGTGTGATTAGTTGATTATTGTCTATATCACTCATCAGGCTGTAAACTTCATAAAAATCAAGATAATGTCAGTTTTATTCACTTTTGGCTTCTCAGTACCTAGCACAGTCAGATGCACACAGTAAATATTTGTTAAATGAATAAATGAATTGATCTGTACCCAAAGGACCTGGTAAAATGCCTAAAACATACTGAAGATTCAGCAAATTCTATGGAATTTAAATGGAATTAAGTTAAAATTCGAATGACTAGATAGATTACTGTATATCAATAAGGATTGCTCCAAGACCTGAGCCACTAGGATGGAGGTATTGCTGTGGCTTTAAGTACCATCTGTGTGCTGACAACTTTCAAATGTGTATTCCCAGCGCATACCTCTCCTGTGACCTCCATACTTCTCTGACCCATCTCAACTAGTCTAATGGAAACTTCAAACTTCACTTAGAAAACTAAATTCTTGATTTGTCTCTCGAAAGCCCTTCTAGTGGCTTAGGACTTGAAGTCCTCTCCCTCCCTTTTTTTAAAAGAATTATTTATTTAGGGCCAGCAGTTAGTGTAATGGCTGTGTTGCTGGACTCCCATGTAGTTGACCATGGTTCGAGTCCCGGACCCGGTGGCTTAAAACTCACACTGGGCACATGTGCATGCGTGCCCAAGAACCCAAGAGGAGAACGGGAGGAAAAGGGATTGCGGCGTGGCTGTCCTCCCTGGGGGGTGATTTCTCGCTTTCTGTCTCTGTCTCTCTCTGTCTGTCTGGCGAGTGCAAGCGCCCTATAGCAAAAACCTCCAAAAAAAAAAAAAAGATTCATTTAATTTTATTTATTTATTATTCTTATTTAATTTGCTAGAGGGTGCATGTGCTCACCAGAAGGAGACAGAGAGAGGGAAAGTGAGAAAGCAAGCCACCAGGTCTCGGACTCAAACTGCAGTCATCCACATAGGAGTCCAGTGCCTTTACCACTACCCCACCTGCTGGGCTCCTTGAAATAATCCATAACTCTGCTCTTTCTCCCACTGCCTACATGCTTTTCCTTAGAAAATTATATTAAAAAGAATAAAGTGATGACCAACATTTGTAGACTCTGAAGTGAAAAAACAACCTTTTTTTTCCCCATTTTTTTTTTTTTGGAGAGACTAGAAATGGGACAACTCAGATAATAGCTAATACTTACATGCTGTTTCTTCTATACCAGGTACATAAATGTATTATATTTATAAAACTCTACATTCTTACAATCACCTCTATGAGGTAGATAATAATCTTATTTTTCAGATGAGAAACTGAGGCATAGAAAAGTGAAATACTTTGGCCCTAGAGAGCGGCAGATTCAGGATTCTAAGCCAGGCAGTGTGGTTCATGAGCCTGAGCTTGAAATGTTGTGCTAGAGGTGTGCTGACATAACCTTGTCCAGAATCACTTAAAGTTTATAGCAGGTGAGCAGTAAAGAGTATTGATTTCATTAATTTCCCTATCTTTATAGCACCCTGGGAGAAAGAAGGTCAATAGTGTTTGTGGTTGGTCACTCTCGACACTTAACTATAATACTGCATTTAGATTATTTTCCTGAACACCTGTGACTGCAAATGTATCACTTCCCCCTCTTCTCCACTTTCTATCGCCTCCCTTTTCTCCCTTTGTTGGCCTTTCCCCCATGACCACCTCCTCCGGTCTAAGCACAGTTCACCAGGGGTAGCACAGCAAGGTTCAGAAAGAGGGTCTTGGTTTCAGAGATGGCATACCAGGACACCATGAACTTGTTCCTGTTTTACATAGGCCATTTATTAAAGAACTTGAAATTATTAATATGAGTACCACTAGTTCGAAATTTAGTGATTTGGACATGGAGCTAGACTTCTTGCCCTCTCTCCTCCAGAGCAAAGAAGTATTTTGTCATGCTTATAAGCAAATTTATAGGAAGTGTGATTAAACTACTAAGAACTTGATCATAAATAATTCATCTTTATGCACTAAAGCGTATCACTAAAGGGATTATATTTTTGTTAGCCTAGTCCAGTAAGGATGTTGCATGTAGTAAATAATTTTAAAAATCTTCATGTTGGGGCTAGTAGGTGGCATGGTGGTTAAGGTACTGGACTCCCACATGGCTGATGGTGGTTTGAGTTCTGGACCTGGTGTCTTGAAAATCACACTGGGGGTATGTGTGTATGTGTGTGTGTGTGTGTGTGTGTTTGCACGTGCCCAAAATCCTAGGAGGAGAAAGGAGAATGGGGGAGAAGGGATTACATCATGGACATCCCTTCTAGGAAATGATTTCTCATTCTCTTTCTCTCTCATGAATGGATGGCCTTATGGCAAAAACCTTAAAAAAAAATCGTGTCTTCCCACAACGGTCATTCTTCAATAGTCTTTTTTTTTTTTTGGAGAAGTTTTCGCTATAGGGCATGTGTGCTCACCAGACAGACAGAGAGAGACATAGAGACAGAAAGCGAGACACCCCCAGGGGGGATGGTCACGCCGCAATCCCTTCTCCTCCATTCTCCTCTTGGGATCTTGGGCACACACGCACACGCGCCCAGTGTGAGTTTTAAGTCACCAAGTCCGGGACATGAACTGCAGTCGACTACGTGGAAGTCCAGCAACATAGCCATTACGCTAACTGCTGGTTCCCTCTTCAATAGTCTTTTAAAAAATTTTTTTAAGAATTATTTTACTTGACTTTATTTATTTATTTATATTTGACCAGAGAGGGGGGGAGAGAGAGAGAGAGAGAGAAGGAGGGAGGAAGCTGCCAGTTCAGGTACTCGAACCACGGTCAGCTATGTGAGGGGAGAGAGAGAGACAGAGAGAGTGAGAGCTGATAGGTCAGGGACTTGAACCACGGTTAGCCATGTGGCAGTCCAGTGCCCTTAATCACTATGCCACCTGCCAGCCCCTTCACTAGTCTTTTAAAATTTTTTTAAAGAATCATTTTTATTTAACTTTATTATTATTTAATATTGAGAGAGAGAGAGAGAGAGAGAGAGAGAGAGAGAAAGTGAGAAAATAAGCATCCAGGTCCAGGACTGAACCATCGTTGACCATGTGGGAGTCCAGCACCTTCACCACTAAGCCACCAGCTGGCCCCAAGTTCATGCCTGCTGGCCCCGTTCTTCAATAATCTTAATTTCGGAGGTTTTACTATAGAAGATAGTTATTCTCAGGGCCAGCAGTTGGTGTGATGGTTAAGGTCCTAGATTCCCACATGGCTGACTACAGTTCATCCTGGACCTGGTGGTTTGAATCACATCAAATAGATAGATAAATAAATAAATGTTTAATAAAAAAAGATAGTTATTCTTTCTAGTGTTTCAGGATCAAAATTGACTTGTATTTTGGGCTTGGTCTTAACTATAAATTCTCTTCATGTTCCCCTTGTCTCATTTATTTAGTAAATAATAGAAGCAATTTAACACATTCATTGTATGAGATTACTAAGGGACCTGATAATCTTTTTTTTTTTTTATTTTTGGTGGGGAGAGAGGGTTTTGCTATAGGGCACATGCGCTCGCCAGACAGACAGAGAGACAGAAAGCGAGAAATCACCCCCCAGGGGGGATGGCCATGCCCCAATCCCTTCTCCTCTATTCTCCTCTCCAGATCTTGGGCATGCACGCACACGCGCCTGGCATGAGTTTAAGCCACCGGGTCTGGGACTTGAACTGTGGTCAGCTACGTTGGAGTTCAGTGACATAGCCATTATGCTAACTACTGGTCCCTTATTATTTATTTATTTTAATTTGACCAGAGAGGGACAGAGTTAGTGTGTGAGAGAGAGAGAGATGAAGAGTGAAAGCGGGAAACCAACTTGCAAAGTCTGGGACTCGAACTGTGGTCGGCCATCTGGGAGTCCAGCGCCCTTAACCACCATGCCACCTGCCACCCCCTTGGTTTCATTTTCTCATCTTTTTTTAAACTGCCTCAGGGTGATATGACACCCATTTGCTTTCTATAGAAGGTGCTTTTACATTTGTCAAATGGCTCAGTGGACAGATCTGCAAAAATACTTTGTGTGGGTGGTGGAAGCACATGGAACAGTTTTGCAAGATAGCATGTATTTTACTGTGTCTATGACTATGTTTTGCAGCACATATGTCAGCATATATCCGCGTTTTAGGGCCTTCATGTCAACACGATGGAGAGAGAACTGGAATGGATGTGGCTTATCATAGTAGGTGGGAAATACGATTCAATCATGGGTTTGTTGAACAACATACACCAAATAAGCACAAACCTGAACGGATGAGGAGACCCCCTCAGGCGCCTGGCCCTACATGATTTTATTCTCTCCAGCACTTGGGAGCCAGTGACCCCTGCTCGCCTGATGGTGTAGAAGGGGTTTTGAGAGAATCAGGAACTGTTCTGTGCATTATGACAGACTCTTAGACCCTCAGCAGCTGCATCAGTCGTTGCCAGGATTCCTCATGAGAGGGCTCTTTGAGCCTGGTGACTGATTATGGAACCAACAGCTTGCAAATCCCGTGAACATATGGCTGGGTGGCAGCATGTTAAGCATTCATGTACTTTACCCTGCCATGGTTGATCCATTAGGTGGAGCATGTCTTTCTTTCCCTTTGAGCAAACTGCAAGACTATGGCTTCAAGGCTTCAGCTGCATCAAGAGCTGTTTCCTGGCTCCGTGTGAAAGTTTTCTTATTCTCATGCCTACTAAGCCCTTTATGGTATTGCACAGAACAGTTACCTTAGAAAAGGCTAAGAGTGGAAACACTGAAATCAATACTGGATATCACAGCACGCTATACTGAGTTTGGAGTTGTACTGTCAGGGTGTTCTTAAACTGCTGTGTTCTGTTAATCCAGGTTTCTGAAATATAGGAGGCAGATTAACCCTAACAGTAAAGATTTCGTTTTATAAAACAAAATAAAACAAAACAAAAAACTGTTTACCTCCCTCGGTATGGTTTATGCTTTTAGGTGTTTTTACTTCTTTGAGATATTCATGTCAGTGTGGTCTGTTCATTTATCACTCACTTATGACTTAGCAGGTATCCTAGGGAAACACTATACTTCAGGAAATGCCAGCAAAAATATGAATCAAAATTCTTATAGCTGTTTAATGCTACTTGTTCCAATTATACTCCTTTGAGGGCCAGCCTGTGGTGGAGTGATTAAAGTGGCCAGATCTCACGTGGCTGACTGTATGGTTTGACTCCTGGACCTAGTGGCTGAGGAATATGGGCACATGTGTATGTGTGCCTAAAATCTCAAAAGGAGGGAGAAATAAAAGAGGTGGAATTGCAGTGTGATCATTCCCCACAGTGGGTGCTTTTCACACACACATACCACCAGCACCACCACCACCCCTGCCTGCCCATCTCTCTCTGGCAAGCATACTTGTCATCTAGCAAAAACTACTGATTTGAAGAGTTTATCCTAAGGAATTAAACAGAGACAGGTCAATGATTGATATATAAGGGTATTTATAGTGGTATTATAACAGTGAGAAATTAGAAATCACCTACATTTCAGCACAATTATTAGGCAATGATTAAAAATTATATACTCATTTGTTGAAAAGAAATGCACTCAAAAGTTTTTGAAGAAGACTTAATGACATAGGAAAATATGCACAATGTAATATTAAGTGAAGAAAATCAGATGAATAACAGTGGTCATCTCTGGATGGCATAATTATGCATATCATTTTGTATATTTTGAAACATTTCTAAGATGAATAAAAGTTGCTTTGATAATCAGAAATGAATTATAAACATCAATAATTTATATCTCTTAAAGAAATCCCAGCAAAGTTGGGACAATTTTACCACCTAGCTCTCAATAAATGTGGAATAGGTAGACAGATGAGTAGATAGACAAATGAGTGAAAGACAGTTGACATTTGCAGGCACCATTATTGAATTTATACAACTGAGGAAAGAACAAATGAAGATTTGTTAAAAGGAGAAGATTCCAGAATGGTCAGCAGTTTGAAGAATGATGTGAAAGGTACTGAAGGAGTCACAAAACTGAGTGACTGAGGAGTCGTGGTTTTCCTTGAGTTCGTTGCTCTTGTTGCCCAGCTACTGACTTGGTTTCCTCTTGTTCTGTGTGTGTCCTTGAAATATCTCTTGTGCCTGCTGTTTTCAGTGGCCTCGATTGAGTTTGGCCAGCAACTGAGCAAGGTGAGAATGAAATTAAGGTCATAGATTCAATTTGCATTTGAATCCATGACCTTTTCCATCTGTGAACTTTTCCATCTAGGGAGAAGATGCACCAAGACTAACTCTGGCTGGCCAGTTCAGAGATGAGCTTACTGGCATATGCATAAGCAGGAGTGCTGGTAGGTCAGGGCAACCTCCCTCTAACATTTGTGAAGCCACTCAAAACACCCCTGTACAGAGGCTACGTTCTTAAGTTCTTGAGAGTAGTCCTCTGAAACTGAAGTGTGATATGCATAACTTTAGCTACCCAAGGAATTAATATAAAACTTAGTCATGTCGCAATTTTTATAACAAATTCACAAAGAGCTGTTAATGGAAACTACAAATGAGACTGGCTGACCTATGTGGTCCTACAAGGTTTTAATATCTTTTGGATATTTTGATCAAACAGCTGAACAGAATCTGGCTTCTTTCCAAGTCCGTGAGGAGAAAACATCGCATATGTGAATGAAATCTTAATGTTTCCTTGCCAGTGAATTCCCTTGTCTGTTAAGGAGCCTGTGTCAAAGAAAGCCATTAGACTTCTGCATAGCTTTCCGTATCTGCCTTTGGCAGCTTACTAACAGTGCTCTTCATTGCGGTTACTCTTAAACCCAAGAATATGAGTCTAGAGCCAGCATGGGCCTTGTTTGAATCTGCTTTGTCTTCATACTTTCAAGGTATTAGATTTGTTTGTCTTTGTCAGCCCTCATTGTCTTTTTCTTCACTCATTTTCAGGAATCTTACTCAAGGGTTGAGGAATTCAGTTCTGAGCCAAATTGCCTTTGTCCCGTAGGTAATAATATCTGAAAGCGATGGACTCCCTGACACGAATCAGCCTGGCTGTTTTATTCTTCAGGATTTTTAAGGAGGAGGAAAAGAACATTGTGCTTCAATTTACTAGGCATTATCACATACATTATCTGAGTTAATCCTTACTATAACCATGTGAGATAGGCATTATTACCTTAACTTGACAGATGAGGAATGTAACTTTGAAAATTTAAATGACTGGAGCCAGCTCTGCGGCCTGGTGATTGGGGAAGCTGGATCCCATTTGGCTGACCGTGTGGTTTGAGTCCAAATGGTTGGGAAACATGCTGAATGTGTGCAAGCACGTGCACATGTGCCCAGGGTTCTGACAGGGTGGAGAAGTAGCAGAGAGGGCCTTGTGATATGACCAAGCCCCACTGGTGGCTGCTGTCTCTCTCTCTCTGGAGAGTATACACACTCTCTCGAAAAAAAATTTTTAAAGAAAAAATTTAAATTGTAGTTTGAACACTCGTCTGCTGGACTTCAACACTTGTGATTTTTCCAATGCACATACCGACTCTCAGAGATAGCAGGGTTTTCTTAGACTGAAACTAATATGACATGCTGGACACCTAGCTTCCCCCTCCATTGCTGCTTTTCTCCTGAAAGTTAAGTTCTTGCTATAAGGAGCATGTGCTCACTGAAGTGGGATAGAGAGAGAGAATATGAGAAATTGCCCCTCCCCCCGGAGGAGACGGCCACTCTATAATGCCTTCTTTATTCTCCCCTCAGGATTTTGGGCATGCATGCACATGTACCCAACATGATTTTCAAGCTACTGGGTCTGAGTCTCGAATTACTATATGAGATCCAGCACCTTGGGACCAGCAGTTAGCGTAATGGCTATGTCGCTGGACTCCCATGTAGTCGACCGCGGTTCGAGTCCCGGACCCGGCAGCTTAAACTCACGCCGGGCGTGTGTGTGTGTGTGCCCGCCCAAGATCCCGAGAGGAGAATGGAGGAGAAGGAATTGTGATGTGGCCATCCCCCCTGGGGGGGGTGATTTCTCGCTTTCTGTCTCTCTGTCTCTCTCTGTCTGGTGAGCGCACGTGCCCTATAGCAAAAAAAAAAAAAAAAGAGAGAGAGAGAGAGAGATCCAGCACCTTAACCACCATGCCACCTGCTGGCCCAGTTAAATTATTTTCAGTGGACAAGTACTTATACATATTTATGGGGTACAATGTGATACTTTGATATATGTTTACAATGTGGAATGATTAAATCAGGCTCACTAATTTTCATTCCACTTTGATTATGTTCCCTTGTCAAGATCAGTCCTTTACAGCAAGGCCACAAATTAAGCTTTGAACCACCAATAAAAAGGGTTTGAACCTGCTTTCAGTTTGTCCAAAATCCAGTTACTGTATTTTTCGTAGGTCTCCTAACCCAGTCTAAGAGTGTGCCATTTTGGTGGCATAGCTGGTACTTGCTAGATGCTCAGCACTTTGAGACATTTGAAGTTCCATCATCCACTTGAGAACCAAAAAGGTCTTCAGTTGTAGGAACGTAATTCTTCCTATGGTGAAAGCAAACACATTCCTCCTCTGGCCCAGAGTGGTAAGCAGAGCAACTGCAGAAGGATTTGCCATAGGAGGGTTGATGTGTAGTAGAATAGATCATTGAGAAATTGGCCATTTGAGCTGAAGATAGAAGGGAATTTTCGAGAGTACAGAACCTGAAAGGGATGATCATCATCCTGATGAAAGAAAGCTGGAAGGTATTCTAAGACCAGGGGCCAGGGGGAGAGTTAAAAAACCTGAGTACAAAGCATCGTGGTGTGGTGACATCCATTTGAGAGAAGGATGACTAGATTCTATTCAGGTTCTGAACATCATAATTTGAGAGAGTGCAAAGGGTCCTCTTGGAATTAGTCATTATCTTTGGACTCAAATGCATCTTGAAGCAATCATTTTTAGAGATAGTAAGGGATTATTAGCCTTCCAAGGTTGTTTCAACACTACATTCCAGAAAAATCCATGCTGTTTTGGTTTCTTCTTACCCTGTTTTGTCAACTGAGCAGCTTTCACTCTAGTTTGGGGCCTTGAGAGCCAATCTCTGGGAATCCACTGTAGAGACCAGGAGCTTGAGGAAAGGGTGACAGGGAAGCTCAGGAAGGTAGAGCATGAGTCCTGGATTTCTTCCCCATTCTGTTCTCCAGTTTTTGTTGCCAGCATTGTACAGAGATAAGCTATGTAAAATTCCTGGCTGCCAACAGTCATTTTCTGTACCTCACAGAAAGAAGAATGAGGTGCCTATTCCTCAGCTAGTAGCCTGTGTTGTCTTCAGTGACTGAGTTTCCTGAGAAATTTCAAATTTGGAAATAAGTGGAAGGTCTAGCTCTGAGGAACAAAGTGGGTCCAGTCTAGAGAGCTCATCAGTGCCTTCCTTGGTACCTACCCCTTGTCCCTCTTTCTTCCCTCCCCATGTCCCAGAATTTGTGGTTCAGCGTTGTCATCAAGAAGTGCCTACAAGTGACATATGAGGCCAACTGAAAGAAAGGGGCACCAGACAGTTAAGAGGGATAGCAGAAATTATCACAAGATAGGCTATTCCCAAAGAAATGCTTTTGAACACCACAAAGTGTGGGAGAAGACAAGGGTCCTGTATAAAATCTGATATAGATCAGGGAGAGCAGGAGGTATGGGAATGCCTCACTTTACCAAAGCAATTACTGTGGTAAATCGCTATAGTAAACAGTTCAAAGACCAGAACCCCATTTCTCTAGTTCTGTGCTGTCCATAAGGGAGCCACTAGCCACATGTGCATATTGAGCATTTGAAATAAGGTTAATTTAGGGGCTGAGTCTGTAGCCTAGTGACTCAGGAAGCAGGATCTCATATGGCCAACTGTGGTTTGAATCCTGGCCCTGGTAGTTTGAGGAACCTGATGGGTGCATGTGTGTGTGTGTAGGCATGCTCCAAATCCCAACAGGATAGAGAAATGGAGATGGGATTACGGCATGATCACACCCTATTGGGAGGTGCTTTCTCCCCCTACCCTTCTCTCTAGTGAGCACATGTGCTTTCTGGCAATTAAACAGAAATAAGATTAATTTGAATTGAGACATTCTGTAAGGGTAAAATACACTCAGATTTCACAGTAAGAAAAAAACTAATTTTTTATACTGATCACATATTAAAATGATAATATTTTTGATAAGTTGGGTTAAATAAAACATTACCAGGCCAGCAGAAGGCATGGCGATGAAGGTGCTGGATCCCACATGACCAGCTTCACAGTTTGAGTCCCAGACCCAGCGACTTGAGAATCACACAGGGCGTGTGTGTGTCCAAAATCCCGAGAAGGAGAGTGGAGGACATGGGGTTGTGTTGTGGCCATCCCCCCTGGGGAATAACTTCTCACTTTCTCTCTGTGTGTGTGTCTCTCTGGCAGTGCATGCAACCTATAACAAAAACAAAGACAGACAAAAACAGGACCAAAGAAGTGTCACAAAATAGTATTCAGAGAAAATAAACTTTAAAAAAATTCCCATTAATTTTGCCTATTTCTTTTTATCTTTTTAATGTGGTTACTAGAACATTTAAAATTATATATGTGACTTTTTGTTGGACATTGGTGCTCTGGTATATTCAGAAATAGGGTTTGATTTATAAGCATCTTTTTAGTGGTACATTTCTCACTTTAAGTAAATATACCTGCATAGGAAAGACAGGTCCATTTCAAAAGAAGGACAGGGAGGGATGGAGATTTGGAAATGAAGAAACTGATTATTAAAAAAAAATAAAAATCAGGACCCTCCCTTCTGCCCTGTCCATCTGGGGGGGAGGGGCTGCGGGGGTGCAGGGACCAGTGGCCTGAAGCAAGTGCTCTCAGTTCTCTAGTTCTAGCTGATCTACATGGGGCAGCAGGTAGGGAGGGGGAAGGGGCTTCAAAACTTTTCTCCCCTTACCGTCTTAGCCATCCAGCTCTGAGTGGGAGATAGTGACGATGTGGCAGGGGGGTTCTCTGGGCCTCTCTGAGCCACCATCCCTGGCCGAGAGGAGGAGGAGGAATGAGTTGATCCCCTTCTTCACTCCCAGGGCCATATGGTAGAGCTGCTGCCGCACATCCTTCTGCCAATAGGCATAGATGAGTGGGTTGAGCAGGGAGTTGCCCACACCAAGCAGCCACAGGTACCGTTCTAGCACCACATATAGGTGGCACTCCTGGCAGGCCACCTGCACGATGCCAGTAATAAGGAAGGGGGCCCAGGACAGAGTGAAGCTCCCAATGAGAACAGACACAGTGCGGATAGCCTTGAAGTCGCTGGGGTTCCGCTGGGGCCGGTAAGCCCCAGCTATGGCTCCTGCTTGCTCCATCTTTCTGATCTGCTGGCTGTGCATGGAGGCAATCTTGAGCATGTCGCAGTAGAAGAAGACGAAGAGGAGCAGGGCTGGGAAGAAGCCAACGCAGGAGAGGGTCAGCACGAAGCGAGGGTGAAACACAGCAAAGAAGCTGCAGGGCCCACGGTAGGTGGTCTGCTGGAATATAGGGACTCCGAGTGGGAGGAAGCCAATGAGGTAAGACACCCACCAAGGTAAGACACCAACCAGAGCCCGGCAATGCAGCCCCCCGCCACGAGCCCGCTCATGATCTGAAAGTAGCGGAGAGGCTGCTTGATGGCTAGGTACCTGTCAAAGGCGATCAGCATGACCGTGAGGACAGAGGCGGCTGCAGAGGAAGTGACAAATGCCATCCGAAGGCTGCACAGGGTCTTCTGTGTGGGCCGAGCAGAGCTGGAGAGCTGGTCTGTGACTAGACCGGAGATGGCCACACCAATCAAGGTGTCAGCCACAGCCAGATTCAAGGTGAAGCAGAGACCCACACCATCATTTTTGTGGATCGACAGCAGCACAGCCAGGGCCACTAGTGTGTTAGCAGCAATGATGAGGACAGCCAGGACAGTAAGGATCACTCCAAATGAGACAGTCGACTCCATGTCTTGAAGTGGCAGGGGTT
>NW_006203911.1:490063-501450 GCF_000334495.1 Tupaia belangeri chinensis
GGCGGGCGGGCAGCGGCCCATCTGGGGCCCCCTGCCGGTCATTAGGAATTACTCGGCTTCTCTTTTTCCGTCCTTAGCCTCCTGCCTCTCCAGCCCTCTGAAGGCAGCAATCGCAGTGCAGACCTCCCTGTGGGCTAGTCCCTCCCCCTCCAAGCACCAAGTTACTAGACAACCCCCAAGTGCCGGGCACACAGTGTCTCACCAGGCCCTCTCTCTCTCCACTGATGCTTCAAAGACTCTGTCTGGAGGGGTGGGGGCATTCATGCGTCCTCCTGTCTGGCAGAAGATATAATTGACTCTAATCACACTTCTTCTTCCTCCATAGCTTGGCATTACATTTCCACTTCTTTTCTCCCTAAGCCTCAAGTACCAGCTTAATAGCTGATCTCAGCTTATTAAGCATTTGCTTAATAACTAATTCTCAGTTACTGTTATGACTGCTTTTAATCAAGCAAGATGATCATAATCAGTTGAAGTGGGAAGGGAGAGCAGGCAGGCTACTTGAGGGCACAGTGGACTTTCAGGGACATTACCACACAGTGAAACTGCTGCTTCTCTTTGCCTTCTTAGCACGTCAGGTTCTAATGCCCTCACGTAGGATGTGCTGTTCCCCTGTTTCTTATCCCTTGGAACCCAGTTTGTTGAAGATCTAGGACAGGAGACAGGAGGTAAGAAAGTATTAACTCATTCATTTCATAGAGCCCCTTCCCCGTCTAATGTTGCCCTCACCCTTCTCTCTGTGTGTTTTGCTATAGGGCATGTTTGCTTGATGGAGAGAGACCAAGAGAGAGAGGGAAAGTGAGAAATCCCCCCCCCCCAGGGGTATGTCCATACTGCAATCTCTTCATTCTCCTCTTGGGATTTTGGGCATGCACACACACATGCCTGGCACAGTTTTCAAGCCTCTGGGTCTAGGACTCGAGCCACAAAGTTGGCCACGTGGGATCCAGCCCCCTTAACCACTATGCCACTGGCTGGCCCCTGTCTCTCTATTTTTAAAATGTATCCATTTATTTCTTCCATGAGAGAGAGAGAGCCATCCCTGACAGGATCTTCACACCACAACCCGTCCCCAGCCTCAGGCGACCAGGATCATGAACATGCATGTGCATGTCCAGTGTACCTGGAGAGTCCTCGGGACAAACCCAAGCCCTTCCTGTGTGGCTTAAGCACTGCAGAGCATTGCATTTCCATCGTGCCACTGCGGCTGGGTGAAAGCTGCTGTCTCTCGGGTACGCTCACAGAACTTTCTGGCCACGTTGGGCCATTTCTTGCATTAGTGAGTAGCGGCTGGGGGGCGTGCCTTTCTTGATCCTATAGACCCAAGGTATCTGGAGGAGGAGGAGAAGAGGAGGCAGGTGGGTTCTGAAAAGCATCTGTTCGATGTTTGGCTGTGGAATTTTCCATTTTCCAAGAATACGACTTGTGGGGGTTAAGCCAAAGGGCGGCAGAGTTGCTGAAGCAGGCGAGATGGGCCGGGGAAGTCATTCCTGTTTTAGGTTGTATATCCATTTGCACGGGTACATTAGAACTAACCTTTTGCCCGCCACTCTCATCTTAGATACCAAGAAGAGGGGTGGAGAGGAGAGTGGTTAGAAGCTTATTTACTCAGTTCAGGTGAGAGCACAAATGGGAAAGGTTAGTGTTTTAAGTGAGGGAGTGGAGAGCAAGGTGCAGGGTTGAAGGCAAATATATTCCAGGATGTTTTGACAGCCTGAGAGGGCCTTGGGCAGATGTCTCTCCTACAACGGATCAGAAGAGCTGTGCCATGGGGACTCGGTATTGCAGTTGCCGGCCTCAGAACGGTGCTTATTTTTGGTACATCTGTTAGGAGGAAGATCTCAGTTGCTTAGAACTTGGCCTAATTTTAATTTTATACCTAGACTTAAGATGTGCTTTTGTTCCCCCAACTCTTGACTTTATGAATGGAGTCAAGCTGGCCTTCCCCCATGTTCAAACTTGAATGAAGTGTATCAGAATCACCCAGAGGGCCTTTTTTATTGTTAAGTTTTTTGCCATAGGGTGCGTGCACTCTTTGGAGAGAGACAGTGAGAAGGAAAATGAGAAATCACCCCCAGTGGGGATGGCCACACCACAATATCTTCTCCATTCTCCTCTCAGGATTTTGGTTGTGCACACACATGCACCGGCATGATTTTCAGACTGCCAGGTCCAGGACTTGAACCATGGTGGGGCATGTGGGAGTCCAGCACCTTAACCACGACACCATCTGCTGGGCCCCCAGGTTACTTTCTAAATCTCCCCTTTGTGGTTAAAGAAGCTGCCAGGGAGGCAGCAGGTGGTGTAGTGGTTAAGGCACCGGACTCCCTCATAGTTGACCATGGTTGAGTCCTGGACCTGGTGGCTTGAAAATCACGTCAGGTGTGTGTGCACATGGGACCAAAGTCCCAAGAGGAGAAGGAGCTGTGGCATGGCCATTCCCCTTGGGGGTGATTTCTCATTTTCCCTCTCACTGTCTCTCTCTTTCTCTCTCTGGTGAGCACATAAACCCTTGAAAAAATAAAAAAAACCTTAAAAATCAACAAATTAATAGGGCCAGTGACATAGTGTTAAAACATGATACTCTGGGGCCAGCAGGTGGCATGTAGGTTCAGGGTGCTGGGTCCCTCATGGCTGACAACTCCATGGTTTGACTCCTGGACCCAGCAGGTTAAAAACCACACTAGGTGTGGCATAATGGTTACATTGCTGGACTTCCATGTAGTTGATCGCAGTTCAAGTTCCGGACCCAGTGGCTTAAAACTCACACCAGGCATGTGTGCGTGTGTGCCCAAGATTCCGAGAGAAGAATGGAGAAGGGATTGCGGCATGACCATCCCCCCTGGGGATTTCTTGCTTTCTTTCTCTGTCTCTGTCTTTCTCTCTCTGGCAAGCACATGTGCTTTATAGCAAAAAAATCTCTCTTAAAAAAAAAATCACACTGGGTGTGTGTATGTATGCATGCCCAAAAATCTTGAGAGGAGACTGGAGGAGAAGGGATTGTGGTGTGGCCAGATAACTTGGGGTGTGATTTCTCACTTTCAGAGTTTCAGACTCAGTAGGTCTAAGGTGGGTGGAGCATCTGTTTGTAACAAGCTTCCAGATGCTGTTACTGCAGCAGCCCAGGGACCACCCTTTGAGAGCCACGGCTCTGGTGTTACTGGCAGCTAAGTCCAGATGCTTCTACTTGCAGTCAATGAAATGAGAGACAGAGGCTGACGGTGAAAGTTTATTTCTGCATCCAGGTGACAGGTAGAAGATGTTCAGCAAGCGCCACCAAACTGTCTCGAAAAGCTCAACGTGTGTTCAGTATTCATAGATATAAGCACGAGCAAATCATTCCTCACTTAGGTCAGTCAAAGTCAATTGCTTTTTCCTGATTCCTGTTTTTTTTTTTTTTTTAAAAAAAAAACAAACACAAAAAACTAACCCTGTTCCTGGTTTCTCATCCGACCATTTCTCAAAATAGACCTCCCCAGGACTCAGCACTTGGTGGGGTTGTTTTGTCAGAGGCCTCTCTTAATTTCAAAATGGCTGCAGTCCTACTGAACCTCAAGCTGACCTGCTTCACTGGTGTGATGATTCTTTTTTAAAAAATTATTTATTTTAAAAATTTGACCAGAGTGGCAGAGAGAGAGAAAGGGAAAGTGAGAAAGCAAGCCACCAGGTCTGGGATTTGAACTACAGTCAGCCATGTGGGAGTCCAGTATCTTACTGCTGGCCCCTAGTGCAATTTGGACATGCACACACACACACACACACACACACACACACACACACAGTGTGTTTTTCAAGCTGCCAGGTCCAGGACTTGAACCACAAAATCAGCCATGTGGGATCCAGTATCTTAACCAATGTGCCACCTGCTGGCCCTGGCAGAAGGACTTTTAATTAATTAATGTATTTATTTATTTATTTGCCAGAGGGCACATATGCCAAGAGGAGAATAGAAGAGAAGGGATTGTGGCATGGCCTTCCTCCCTGGGGGGTGACTTCACACTTTCCCACTTTCTCTGTTTCTCTCTGGTGAGCACACCTGCCCTATGGCAAGAATCTAAAAAAAAATTTTTTTTAAATGTACTTCTGCCAAGAGTACTTGTCTGAAGCATTTGGCAATAATGATCAGCTTTCACTTTTTAATTTTTGAATACACTTTCTCCTGCATCTTTATCTTCCTTTGTCATCCTCCTTCTCAGTCTTCTTTATTGATTCTTCAGGCACTTTTTAAAAATATTTTTTGCCAGAGGGCATGTGTGCTTGCCAGAGAGAGAGAGAGAGAGAGAGAGAGAGAGAGAGGAGGAGAGTGGAAGTGTAAGTGGGGAAGCACCTCCATGTGGAATAGTCATGTCACAATAACTTCTCCTCCATTTCTCCTTCCTCTCAGGATTTTTGGACATGCAGGCACATGCACCCAGCATGCTTCTCAAAGCACCAGATCTGCCTTAACTACTATGACATGGTCTGGCCTTCCTCATGCACTTTTTTTTGGAAGAGGTTTTTGCTATAGGGTGCATGTGCTCACCAGAAGGACAGAGAGACAGAAAGCGAGAAATCACCCCCCAGAGGGGATGATCATGCCGCAATCCCTTCTCCTTCCATTCTCCTCTCGGGATCTTTAGCATGCTTTTACACATGTCCAGTATGAGTTTAAACCACCAGGTCCAGGACTCGAACCACAGTCAGCCACATAGCCATCACACTGCTGGTTCCTCCTCAGGCACGTTTTAATTCATTGGTTTACCAACTAAACTAGTTTTCTCCTAAACCAGTCTTCCTGCCTTTCTTAACTGGCAAAGGGTGTAACTACCTATCTAGCCTCTCAAATTAGAAATCTAAGCATCATCCTCAGATGTTTCTTTACTACCCACATATACTTTAGCTAGTATGCTGTGCCTAGGAAATCTGTTCGTTTTGGTCCCATCCATCGCAGCTAACTAGTCTCCTAAATGATTTTCCAGCATCAAGACTTGTGTGCTTATACCGAGCAGCAGTGGTGCAGGAAGTAGAGTGTCACTATGCACTGCTGGAGGCCGCATAGACGACCAGGGGGTTCACATACCAGGTTAGCCTGAGCATGCTGGGCGTTCATGCTCATGCGTTTATGATCCCGGCTGGCTGGAAGGCTTGGGCTGGGGGGATGGTATCACAGCATGGTAGCATGATGGGACTCTGTCAAAGGTATTTCTGTCTCAATAAAATAAATAACTTTTGGAAAGACTTGTATGCCTTCATTTCTTCCTCTATACTGGTTCCAAAGGGGTCAAATATAAAATTGACCATGTCAGCCTCGGACTCATGAGAGCATACTCAGATTGTGTTTCTTTTTTCATATATATGTTTTTCTTGTAGACTGGGTATGTTCACTTTTTTTTTTTAATGCTAGAGGGTGCCTGTGTAACAGAGAGAGAGAGAGAGAGAGATTCTCAACAGAATGTCATCACACCACAATCCTCTTTCCCCAGCCTTTCAGTTCCTCAGGATCCTGAGTGCCCATGCATGCATTAAGTACATCCTCAGTTTGTCCTGGGATCTGAACTCATGCAGGCCACATGGCTTCCAGTCTTGCAGCTGTATCAGAGCAGCTGAGCTGCATGTTCACCTTTGTATTCTCAGCACCTAAAGCAGTATCTACCAATACCAGGCCCTTAACAACAGTGGCTGCTTGGTTGGTTGGTTGGTTGGTTGGGTAACTGAATGATTCAGCCATATGATTACTTCTCATTGCCCATAGCTAGAATCTGAACTTCTTGGCTTCACCTACAAGGCCCTACACAAAATGGCCCCAACTCCTCTTCAGCCATTACTGCCCTGCCTCATCCCATCCTCTGGTCACACCACACGTTTCACATCCTGATGCTTTTGCCTCTCGTGGTTCTGCTACTCAAAGTGCCTTCTCTGCATGGCATGCATCCTGTCTTCCATCCACATGGTGACTGTCTTCAAGGCCTGGCTCAACTGTCACTGCCTCTCTGTAGCTTTCCTGCCAATCTGCTTTCCATCCTCCGATGGCTCTCACCACCACACCCTAGCAGTCAGATTTAATTCTCCTTCACTTGGTTCTAATGGCATTCCACTCATACCTTCATTGTGACCCTCATCACTGTGTATTATGTTTATTCCTATCTGTATCAATCATACAACACTGTACATTGCTCAAGGGCAGAGACTGGCTTTTGTGGGATTGTTCACTGTAGTATCCTCAGCATCTAGCCCAGTGGCTGAGCACTGACAAACACCAGATATGCCTTTACATTGGTGTCACATGTGTTCTTATTTACTTTTATTTTAAAATATAATAGGATCAGGACTGGCAGATGGGGGACGAGCAGTTAGCGTAATGACTATGTCGCTGGACTCCCATGTAGTCGACTGTGGTTCGCGTCCCAGACCCGGTGGCTTAAAACTCACGCTGGGCGCGTGTGCATGCGTGCCCAAGATCCCCAGAGGAGAATGGAGGAGAAGGGATTGCAGCGTGGCCACCCCCCCTAAGGGGTGATTTCTCGCTTTCTGTCTCTCTGTCTCTCTCTGTCTGTCTGGCGAGCACACGTGCACTATAGCAAAAACCTCTCAAAAGAAAAAAAAAAGGAAAGAAAGAAAAAGTTCTGGCAGATGGCATAGCAGTTATGTTGCCCGACTCCCACATGGCCAACCATGGTTTGAGTTCCAGACCCAGTGGCTTCAAACTCATGCCGGGTACATGAACATGCCCAATATCCCAGGAGGAGAATGGAGAATGGATTGTGGCATGGCCATCCCCCCAGGGGGTGATTTCTCACTTTCTGTCACTGTTTTTTTCTGTCTCTCCGGCAAGCACATGCGCCCTACAGCAAAAATCTCTCTAAAAACTAAAATAATAAAATATACTACGGCCTAGGCCAGCCCAGTACTTAAGGGAGCCAGATCCCACATGGCTGACTGTGGTTTGAATCCCAGTACTGGTGATTTGAAAAACATGCCAGGCAAATGCCCAAAATTCTGATGGGATGGAAAAATGGAGGGAAAAGGATTGTGGCATGACCACACCCCATTGGGGAGTTCTGTGTCTCTCTCTCTCTGTCAAGTACACATGTCCTCTGGAAAATACACACACACACACACACACACACACACACACACACACACACACACACATCTTATGTTAACAAGTGCTATGAAGGGAAAATAGAAGCAGACTAAAGGGACCAAGAATGATGGAGTGTTATTGTTTTTTTAATGCCACAGAGTACATGCACACAAGAGAAAGAGAGAGGAAGTACTCCCAAACAAGGCCTGCTGCAATCCTTTTCCCTCCAATTCTCCATCCCATAAGATTTCTAGGCATACATGCACCAGCACTGGGACTTGAACTCTGGTCAGCTGTGTGGTATCCAGCTTCTTCTGCACAGTGCCCAATTTCCATGCTATGGGATGGGCTCTGGGGATGTTGCTATTTTATAAAGGATGGTCAGTCAGAGAAGGCCCCCCTAATAAAGTGACAGAGAGGCACAGACCTGCAAAAAGATGAGGAACAAGCCATGGGGAAATCTGGGAGAAGAGTAGTCCAGGCAGAGGGAACAGTACATGCAAATATGCTGAGATAGTGTATTTAAGAAACAGCAAGGAAGCCAGTGTGGCTAGAGGGGGGGGAGTGAGGAGGAGAAAAGGGAGAACGAGGCTAGATTATTTTTTAAAGAATTATTTATTTAACTTTATTATTATTATTTTTATTTGCTATAGAGCACATACACTTACTAGAGAGAGACACGGGGGGCGAGGGGTGGGAATTGAGAAAGCACGCCGCCAGTTTGGGGACTTGAACTGCAGTTGGCCATGTAGGAATCCAGCGCCCCCACCTATCACGCCACCTGCTGGCCCCAATAGGAGATTTTTGTTTATTTGATGACAAAATCTTATTAGCACCTACCATGTGCCAGACATTGTCCTGGGTACTTTACATACATTAATTCATTTACCTCTTTTTTTGTTATTTTTATTAATGTTTAAAATTATTATTCATACATTAAATCGCTATACATCACTTAGATTGTGAAGAGACTTTACCCAGCATGATATACACCTCAGTCCAGCCCAGTTGAGACTAATATACACAAATCCTATGAAGATAGAACTACATGCTGTATACAATAGCTGCTAAATGAATGTTATTGATGGAGATCACTAATAGCCACCTCGGATGGCAAATCCTGTTCCTCTTCTCAGATGTTAAAATCAGAGAGTCTCTGGATCCGCATCTCTTCTCAACTCAGACATAGGGATATCTCTAGGCATCATCTTACCTACCAACTGCAAGTACAACCATGGAGAATCTGACTTCCGTACTGCTTTATTAATTTCAGGCTCTCCTAGGGTGATCAACCATCCCAGTGTGCTCTGGGTTTGCTAATTTTAGCACTTAAATTACCAGGTTACCTCTAAGTTCCAGACAAACTGAAAAGGTTTTTCAGCTCTGCCAGCTTTAGAATCAATCCCTCTGGCAAACCCACAAGCTGGATGGGGACAGTGTTCTTGTGTTTTCAATCTAAATTGTCCTTCCTTTTGATTGGTCTTAACTCTCCACTTTGGCTCCAGTTTCTCTCTGCACGCTGATGACTGAACCCCAGAAGGAACCCCATTTCACAGTCACCTGAAGAGCCAACATGATAATGCTGTGTGCTAGTTTTCCACTCTGCACTAGCTACTTAAACCTTACGACTAAGCAACCTGAGATTCCTAGGAGTAGATAAAACCCATATGCAATCTGTCACTGTTTATTTTCTTTGCCAAGATAATTCTACAAAGTTAATGAATAGCTGGGTTGGAGTGGGGGAGGGGAAACAGACATAGAATGAATGAGGGGAACCTGTCATAGTGGGCAACCTCTTCTGCTTCTTAGCGAGAATTGGTTATGTAGTGCCCACTGGAGGGTACGGTTGTCATCATCATCATCATCAAAAGGCTTTTATGGGGGGGGAGGGCTAATAACTGGGGCTATGAGCTAGGCCTACACAGAGAACTACACAGCTCTGGACCCTCAATGCTATTTAATGTTTTTTAATTAAAAAAATATTTAAAGAATTATCCATTCAATTTTATGTATTCATTAATTCATTTTTAAAAATTTGACCAGACACACACACACACAGAGATTGAGAGAGAGAGAGAGAGAGAGAGAGAGAGAGAGAGAGCGAGCGAAAGAGAAAAAGCAAGCCACCAGGTCCAGGACTCGAGCCCTCAGTCAGCCACATGGGAATGTCCAGAGCACTAACCACCACACCACCTTCTGGTTCCCCTTAATTTAAATTTTTAATTTACAAATATCATAGTACATTTCTATAGGTTATAATGTGATATCATTTTTATACACATATATTGGATTGTCAGTAAAGTCATGATGCATTTTTGCATGGAAAAACAGAAAAATATGTCAGGACTTTTCCAACAATCCAATACTATGTGTAATTAGCATATCCATCACCTTAAACATTTATCATTTCTTTGTGTTGGGAACATTCAAAATCCTCTCTTCTAGCTATTTTGAAATATAAATAAGTTATTGTTAACTATAGTCATCCTACTATCCTACAGGACACCAGAACTTATTCCTTCTATATAACTGTAATATCATACCTGTTAACCAACCTTCCCTATATCCCTCTCCTCACTACCCTTTCCAGCCTCTGTTAACCATGAGTCTACTCTCTACTTCTTTGAGATCAAGGACTTTCACTCTTAGAACATCATGATCCAAGGCCAGATATTAATGTGGACACATGCAAGATGGATTCAAATATTCAATATGGCTTCAATCACACATTATGTCACGATGTTTTCTACAGGTTATTGGATATTACTGGAGTGAAATTATCAAACAAATGTATCTTTTCCCTCAATTATATTATTAGCTCTTCCAGGACAGAGGACCCAACTTTTCTGCAGACCTTGGCTGTACAGGACAAATATTGATGCTCAGCAGAGCTGATTAAATCAACCTGGCCTGATGGTACAGGCAGAGTACCCTTCAAGCTAATCAATTTCTTTCAACCTCAGTTTCTTCCTCTGTAAAACAGAGATGGTAATTGTATCAACGTCATGGGAGTGTTACAAGGGTGGAAAATAATACATGTAAATCGCTTAGCACATAATCTAGTCTCATTTAGCACATCGTCTGCTCAGTTGTTAGCTATTCATTTACAGTACTAATTTCTGCTTCCCGTTCAACTAGGAGACTCTGAAAGTGAACGTAGTAGCTCTCATAAATCGGTGGGTATTCAACTCAGCCTATAAAGGCACACTAGTTGATTACCTATGTATTGGGGAACAACAAAAGACTTATCCTCTCACTTATCGTCTTCACTTCCCTGCCATAACTCCTGAACAGAGATGCTTTGATGGGTTGTATGTGAGCAACTGACTAGAAGTAAAGGTCCGAGTAGGGCTTTGGACTGGGAGCATGGGCTGGAACTAAAGTGATCGGGTACCTTGTTCTGTCTGCATTCAGCAAACATATTTATAGCTAATTCAACCAGCGCAAGGCACTGTCCGGGAGCTGACAGGCCTGGAATGGGCAGGCTGGTTTCGTAGCCTCATTTCACAAAGCGAGAAACTAAAGAAGAAGCGACACCGAGCGTGGAGAGCCGCTTCTCCGTTAGTGCGCAGGCGCCACGCTTCTGCGCGCCTATGCTATTCCGGAGCCCGCTCCGCCTACTCCAGCAGGCGCGTGGGGTCAGTACCGCGCATGCGTCTGGCAGCCTCACCCGGAAGCAGATTCCTTGGCGCCGGAGAAGCGCGAACCAGCAAAAATGAAGTAAGGTTACCTCTGCTTTCCTCTGAGGAAGGGACAGCAGGCCGCCAGGGGTGGCTCACCAGAACTGGGGTGATGGAGCGTTTGCGGGGCTGAGGGGCGGGATACGCGCAGTGACTGAACTGTCTAGTCCCCTCGTTTTAGTCTTCCTTACCTGAGGCCTGGCCGCTCTTAACCTGTCGCTTTTTCGCCCCGTCGTGCAGCCCTTTAACTAAAGTGAAGCTGATCAACGAGCTGAATGAGCGAGAGGTCCAGCTTGGAGTGGCGGATAAGGTGTCCTGGCACTCCGAGTACAAGGACAGCGCCTGGATTTTCCTGGGTGAGGTCCCCCTAATTTCCTCAGCAGCGCTCAGCATCTGTCCTGGCCGGTTTCGTGGACCGCTTCAGCGCTCCGCCCTCGCTCCCCGTCACGCTCAACGTCCGTGTTTCTGTCCATCTGCTGTCTGCCCAGGAGTCCGTTTTCCATCTCTCTCCTCTCCATTTCTTGTTTGTTTTCCCTGTCAAAGCAGTGCTTGTGAGAGTTACCGTTTGTCATTCACCATGCTGAGTCTGACCACTTGGTTTCTGTGAGACTGCTGTTCTCTTTCTCACACTCACACCCACCCAC
>NW_006203911.1:501494-510302 GCF_000334495.1 Tupaia belangeri chinensis
TCAGATTTCCTTAAGGTCTCATAGCTACTAAGTGCCACAGCCACAACCGTGGGATTCTAGAACTCATGGTTTTGCACACTGGTATCACTGCTAACCAGCCTTGGTCTCCTTCCCTCAGAATTCATTTTCCTCCCCTAATTAGCTCCTGCCTTTTGTCCATGGCTGTGCTATCATCCCTGTATTCACTTTGTGTTAGTCATTTTATAGTTTGATTCTTCAAAGAGACTATTGCACCAGACATTGTGACAAGCACTTTATGTTCATTGTTTCATTTAATTCTTAATCACAGTCCTGTAAAGTAAATACTAATGTCCCCATTTTACAGATGAGGAAAGAAACATTTGGAGGGGAACTTATTTCCCATGAAGTGTTTAACCGTTGTCTGTATAATCTTTAGTCTATGTGGAGGTGAGTTTAATAATGGCATATTTAAACTGATTTCGGATCACAGCTGTGAGTTGGTGGCTAATGGCAGATGAAGTCAAGATATATGTATATTTTTTTTTTTGGAGAGGTTTTTGCTATAGGGCATGTGCGCTCACCAGACAGACAACGAGAGACAGAGAGATAGAAAGCAGGAAATCACCCCCCAGGGGGGATGGCCACGCCGCAATCCCTTCTCTTCCATTCTCCTCTCGGGATCTTGGGCACGCACGCACACGCGCCCGGCGTGAGTTTAAGCCACCGGGTCTGGGACCCAAACTGCGGTCGACTACGTGGGAGTCCAGCGACATAGCCATTATGCTAACTGCTGGTCCCAAGATATATGTATTTTTTTAAGAGTTTTTTTGCTATAGGGCACACACGCTTGGCAGACAGACAGAGACAGAAAGTGAGAAATCACTCCCCAGGAGGGATTGCCACGCCACAATCCCTTCTCCTCTATTCTCCTCTCTGGATCTTGGGCACACATGCACACGCACCCTGCGTGAATTTAAGCCACCGAGTCTGGGACACGAACCGTGGTCAACTACATGGTAGTCCAGCAACATAGCCATTACACTAACTGCTGGTCCCGAGTCAAGATATTTTTGTGATAGAAAATTTTGTGATGGAAACTGTTTGCTTTCTCCATAGCACTTTGGGTGTGAGGGGGACTGAGTGATCACATTTGTACTGGTAGAACAAAAAAAGAAGTACCTTGTTGGGACCAGCAGTTAGTGTAATGGCTATCTTGCTGAACTTCCATGTAGTCAACTGCGGTTCGAGTCCCGGACCCGGTGGCTTAAACTCACACCGTGCGCATGTGCGTGCATGTCCAAGATCCCGAGAGGAGAATGGAGGAGAAGGGATTACGGCGTGGCCATCCCCCCGGAGGGTGATTTCTTGCTTTCTGTCTCTCTGTCTCTCTCTGTCTTTCTGGCGAGCACACGCACCCTATAGCAAAAACCTCTCAAAAAAAAAAAAAGAAAGGAAAAAGAAGTACCTTGTAATGCAATCCTGTCATTACATCAGACTGTAATTTCTTCAAGGGCAAGGGCTATGGCTTACTCTTTGTGTTCCCAGTGCCTGGCCTAGTGCATGGATTGAATTAGACACTTGGTAAATGTTGAATTAAAATGTACTTTTCTCTTCTAGGAGGGCTTCCTTATGAACTGACTGAAGGAGACATCATCTGTGTGTTCTCACAGTACGTCCCCTTTCATTTCCTGCCTTTGGATTCTACAGAGTAGTTTGTTTCCATAATGCATTTTATGTCTTTATATTTGTTCAAGTTTATGTTTGTATCTTTTAGGAGTTTTTTAAAAAGTTTTCATTATATAGGCTTTCTATACTGCTTGTTAAGTGTAGTTCTGAGTATTTTATATTATTTGTTGCTGTTATAAATAGGAGTTCTCTTCCCCTATGTCTTATAATTGACTATTGTTTATAAGGTGATTGATTTTTAGCTTTGTATCCTGTTAGTTTATTTAATTGTTATAGTTTTCTAAAAATTATTTTATTTAACTTTATTTATTTATTTTTAATTTGACCAGAGAGGGACAGAGTGAGAGAGAGAGGGAAAGTGAGAAAGCAAGCCACCAGGTCTGGGACTTAAGCTGTGGTCGGCTTCTATCTTTATTAACTCCCATCCGCTTTCATTATGTTGTTTTCTTCTTTTATATTCATTCATTCTTTTTTAACAATAAAATTCTTTAAGGTTACAGATTTTCCTGAGGATGGTTTTATGTAAGTGTATAGCATGTATGCGTGTGTGTATATATACATATATGTACACACGTATTGGTCCAGCATTAATATTTGTTAATGTGATTGTTATATTAATTATATTTATTTGTATTTCTATGATATACTTTTATAGTAATATCTCAGATCTTACCAAATTTCTTCCAACTTTGTAGGTTATAAACTTTTAAGTGATATGTTTAAATCTTCCATTAGTTTCTTTTTGTGTTTTTTATAGTTTTTTAAAAAGAATTATTTAATTTTATTTATTGTTATTATTATTTTTAATTTTGACAGAGAGAGAGAAGGAAAGTGAGAAAGCAAGATGCTAGCTCTGGGACTCGAACCATGGTCGGCCATGTGGGAGTCCAGTGCCTTAACCACTACATCATTTCTAACAGCTTTTTTTTTTTTTTGAGAGAGATATTTTTGCTGTAGGGTGTGTACACTTGCCAGAAAGACAGAGAGAGACAGAGACAGATAGTGAGAAATAACCCACCAGGCGGATGGCCATGCCACAATCCCTTCTCCTCCATTCTACTCTTGGGATCTTGGGCATGCATGCACACACGCCCAGCATGAGTTTAAACCACCAGGTTCAGGACTTGAACTGCAGTTAATTACATGGGAGTCCAGTGACATAGCCATTATGCCAACTGCTGGTCCCTTAATTAAAAAGATTTTAAAAAGAAATTTCTTACTATTTTGCTAGAGAGCATGTATACTTACCAGAGAGACACAGAGAGAAAGGGAGAGTGAGAAAATACACCCCCAATGGAGTTTGATAATACTGCAATTCCTTCTCCATTTTTCTGTCTTGTCAGGACTTGGGGCATGCACACACATGTTCCTGGCATATTTTTCAAGCTGCCAGGGTTTGAATTTTTTTTAAAGACATTTTGCCTTAGGCACATGTACTCACCAGAGAAAGAGACACAGAAACAGAGGAAAAGTGAAAAATTAGTCCCCAGAGGGGATGGCCATGCCACAGTCCCTTCTCCATTCTACTCCTGGGATCTTGGGCACGCACATACATGTGTCTGGTGTGATTTTCAAGCCACCGGGTCTGAGACTCGGACTACAGCTGGCCATGTCGGAGTCCAGTGACATAACTGCTATGTCATCTGCTGGCCCCCCAGGGGTGGAATTTGAGCCACATGGTCAGCCATATGGGATCCAGCTCTTCGAGGCTGTGGGGCTGGTCCAATTAAAAATTTTGATTACTTGGGCAAGCCAGCAGTGTGGTAGTTAAGGTGTCTGGATCCTACATAGTTGACCACACCGTTTGAGTCCTGGACTTGGTAGCTTGAAAAACATATCAGGTGCATTGTATGCCCCAAATCCCAAGAGGAGAATGGAAGATAAGGAATTGTAGTGTGGCCATTCCCTTGAGGGATGCTCTCTTTTGTTCTGTTGCTCTGTGGTGAGTACATGTGCCCTGTAGCAAATTAAAAAAATACATTTGATTTCTTAGTTGGTCCATTAGGTTTTATGACTTATACCTTTGTTATATATTAGACCTATAAAATAACCCTCTTAACCCCATTTAATGTTTTTATTTTGGCCTTGAGTTTGTCTTTGATCTTGATATTGCCACCAATTTTTTAAATTAATGTTCCTGCTATAACCTTGGCTATCTTTTTATTTTTTTTAATTTTTTTTTTATTCTTTTTTTTTGGAGAGGTTTTTGCTATAGGGTGTGTGCGCTCGCCAGACAGACGGAGAGAGACAGAGAGACAGAAAGTGAGAAATCACCCCCCAGGGGGGATGGTCACGCCGCAATCCCCTCTCCTCCATTCTCCTCTTGGGATCCGATCCAGGGCACGCACACACACACGCCCGGTGTGAGTTTTTAAGCCACCAGGTCCAGGACGTGAACCGCGGTCGACTACGTGGGAGTCCAGCGACATAGCCATTACGCTTACTGCTGGTTCCTAGCTATCTTTTTATTTTTGACCTTTCTAGGTTATCTGTTTTAGATGTATCTTCCATATAGACTGTATTATTTGAATTTTGTTTTATCATCCAATCTTAAAGTATTGGCATTTTAAGTCAATAGTGTTTCCTTCTTTTATGAAATTAATAGATATGGTGAGGTTGTTAACATTAACCTTGTACGGGACAAAAAGACTGGGAAATCCAAAGGATTCTGTTTCCTGTGCTATGAAGACCAGAGGAGCACGATTCTGGCTGTTGACAATTTTAATGGGATCAAGGTGAGTGTACTTATTATTAGATAGGATTTGACTGCACTTCTTCCTGTGTAAGGGTTAGTTTCTATTTTCCACCTGGTCCTCACAGGTACAACTGCAGTGCTGGCCAGCTGAGTGTGTTGCTAGGGCTACAAAGGTGTGGAGCTATGCTGGCCCAGCAGTGGTTCACAGAAAATAATTCTGGCTCCTGGCCCTGCCAGAACGTGTTTCATTTCCCATCGCTTAGCAAACCATCTTTCTAGGAGCATAGATACTGTGCATTCCCTCATCCAGGCTTCTATTTTTCCCCCTGCCCTTCTTGCCTTGCACTTTCTTATCTCTGGTGCACTGGAGAACAAAGAGACTTATAGGCACTGTTCTTCCACTTGTCAGAGGGTTTGGGGCTTCTCATGACTTTGTGACCTAGGCCATAGCCATGCACAATTGGCCTCTGTCTGTAGCAACCTATCATATTGGGCCCTGGAAATTCTCTACTTAAAATCTGATGGCAAGGGGACCAGCAGATAGCGTAATGATTATGTTGCTGGACTCCCATGTAGTCGACTGTGGTTTGAGTCCTGGACCTGGTGGCTTAAACTCATGCCAGGCGCGTGTGCATGTGTACTCAAGATCCTGAGAGGAGAATGGAAGAGAGGGGATTGCGGCATGACCATCCGCCGAGGGGGCAGTTATTTCTCACTTTCTTTGTCTGTCTCTCTCTGTCTTTCCAGCGAGTGCATGTGCCCTATAGCAAATGGGCAAAAAAAAAAAAAAAAATCTGATGACAAGATCTGTGAACCCATTCTGAAATTTTCTGTCCTCGGATTCCTCTTATCCCACCCCCCTGCCTTTGTAAGTGAGGCATTGAACTAGGAGAAGGACATGGGGCAAATAATGCTTACCTATGTTCCACTTGGGCCCTGCACTCATTTAGGAGAAACACTGCAGTTGAAATGAGCATTGTCACAGTGTGGGAGGGGTGACTCTTGGAGAGTTTGTCACTGATTGCACCACTATGGAACACTTGGAGGTTATAGGACAGAGTGGAACCAGGTTTAATTTTTTTTTTTTAGTTTTGCCAGAGTATGTGTACACTTCCCAAAGAGAGATAGAGAGACAGGAGAGGAAGAGAAAATCCCTTGAATGGGGTTCAGTCATGCCATAATCCCTTCTCTTCCATTTTTCTACCCTGTTTGGATTTGGGACACGTATGTACACGTGCCTGGCATCTTTTTCAAGATGCTGGGACAAAGATTCAGATTCACAGTTGGCTATGTAGGATCTGGTTCCCTTAACTACTAGGCTATGGTGCTAGTCCTAGATTTCTTTTTTTAAAGGAAAGCAGTTGTCAGAGGGAGTAACTGTAAAAGGAAGGTTTTCAAAAATGTTTCAAAGTGGAGAATAGTGTAGATAACAAGCTGCTCGGCAAGGGAAGAATAAACATTTGTTCTTATATTGGAACAATAAAAGCCAAATTTGGCCCAGTAGTCAGCGTGGTGGTTAATACAACTAGATCCCACGTAGCCAACTATGCATTCGAGTCCTGGATCCAGACAGTGTGAATGTGTATCCAAAATCCTGAAAGGAGAGAGAAATAAAGGAGAAGGGATTACAACATGACCATCCATCATGGGTAGGGGTGCTTTCCTATTTTCTCTCTTGTCCCCCACCCCCCCGGTCACTCTTTGTACATACATCCAGTTTCATCCTGCATCTAAATTTGCAGTCTTTCCTGATGCTTGTGCTCTGAGCCAACCTTGCAGCCTTTTTTCACTTCATGGCATATACAAAGACAAACATTTTGGATTTTTACAGAACAATTAAGTGAAAAGGTTAATGTAAGTAAAAGGTTAAGGGGCCAGCAGGTGGCCTGGTGGTTAAGGTGCTGGACTCCCACATAGCCAACTGCAGTTTGAGTCTCAGACCTGACAGCTTGCTTTCTCAATTTCTCTCTTTCCCAAACCTTGCTCTCTCTCTGTTTCTTTCTGGTGAGCACATGTGTACTATAGCAAATTAAAAAATTGTAAGTGAAAGGTTAATTTGTTGTTGTTCACCTGGACATTGCAAATCATAGCAGAACTTTCTATGTGTGTGAGCACTTGTTCCAGTATAGTAGGAGTAGAGCAAGGTATGAAGGCTTAAGAATAAAGAAAGTGGTCTTTTCTTGGTTCCTCCCTCTCCATCAATTATTGGTCTGACTTTACCTCCTCCTAATTACTGTGTTTAGAATGTTGCCGTTGCCTGTAGCTACATTTCAGAAATCCCTTCTATTTACTAGGCATTCCCAAGGTATGTTTCATTGTGAATTAATTCAGTTACAGATTGGGGGTATTCATATTGCATCTAAATTCTCACAGTCTTTCTTGATGCTTGTGCTCTGGGACAGCCTTGCAGCCTTTTTTCACTTCATGGCAAATGTAGAACATGAATGTACTCTGTTCACGTATGGCCCCTGGAGTAAGCTGACGAGGCTGCTGATACAACTGTCCCAGTGGCCGCAGCTACCCCAGGCCTCACCTGGCTGAGTGTATGAATGTCTAGGTATATGTGCTGTGACACACCAGTTGGGCAGATCTGCTTTAGTGTTTTTCCCAGAAATAAGATTAGCAAGAGGATGACGAGTATGGTTCAGATTGTTCTGTGCAGCTTGGGTTCAGATGACATGAGGGCTGTCTTTACTGAAGCATTGCCTGTCTTGCTTAGATCAAAGGAAGAACTATTCGAGTGGACCATGTATCTAACTATCGGGCTCCTAAGGACTCAGAAGAAATGGATGATGTGACCAGAGTGCTCCAGGAGAAGGGCTGTGGGGCTCACACCCCCTCACAGAGTTCATCTGAAGGCTCTGAAGATGACAAACCCAAAATAAAGCACAAGAAAGGTAAGACACTGACAATCAAGAAAATTCTTTAATTGGGAAAAGGGTAATTTAAGACACTGAGACTCAAGAAAATTCTTTAATTGGGAAAAGGGTATCAGTGGAAGGCTATTGTGGGCAGAATTGAGTCACCCCAAAGCTGATATGTTCAATTCCTGACTAATCCCCAGTGCTTCAGAATGTGACCGTATTTGGTGGTCTTTATGGATGTAATTCAGGGTGGAAATTGTCTTAAACAGCAGCTTGACATCTGAAAGGTGACAGATATCCAAGTTGGTTTCTGGAAAGCACTTTCCAGGAAGTGTAGACCGACTGCTTCATACTGCTGCCAAGGCTGTTTCCTTAAGCACATTCTCCATCTCCTAGTATGTGAACATTGAACTATGATACCTGTGTTTGATGTAATATGCCCAGAGGAAAAACACATTTTTTAGGAAGTTCCTTATTTTGTTTTCTTTTTTCTTATTGATTTTTTTCTCCTGCCTCCCTTTTCTACCAGATAAAAAGGAAAAAAAGAAGAAAAAGAAAGACAAAGAGAAGACAGACAGGGACACACATGCAGAGCAGCCTTCTTCTTCATCACCCAGGAGCAAAATGACAATGGAAAAGGATGACTCTGGCTCTAAGAAGCACAGCAGCAAGAACTCAGAGAGGGCTCCAAAGTCAGAGTCCAGGGAGGGGCGGAAACACTACCCCAACTCTCCTGAGGTCAAGACTATGGGCCGTGGTGGAGCCGAAAACCTAGAGAGGGAGCCAAAGAAGGAGAAACCCAAGCATGAGCACAAGTCCTCAAGCCGGAGGGAGGCAAGAGAAGAAAAGAACAGGGAAAAGGACAGAGGGCGAGGCTCCGACACACATTCTAGCCGACACAGTGGGCACTCTGAAGGGCGCAGTCACAGAAGTAGAAGTAGGAGCCGAGATAAATCCCATAGACATAAAAGAGCCCGGCACTCCAGGGAGCGAGAGTCCTCCAATCGCAGTGACCACAGGCGTCACTGAAGCCTGTTCATCTGCTCCATAGATTTCGTCTTGAACTTTGTTTTTAAAATATGGTCAAATTCAATTTTACTATTGCTTTTTTTGTATATATACTCTGTGACTGAATTCTTCTAACGCCTTGATTATCAGAGTCATTAAAAATGGCTGTAATTTTGGGACTAGCCAGGTGGCATGGGGGTTAAGGTGGCCGGATCCCATATAGCCAACTCTGTGGTTTGAGTCCTGGACCCAGCAACTTGAAAAATCCATTGGGTGCATGTGTGTATATGCCCAAAGTGGAGAATGGAGAAGGGATTGTTGCATGGCCAACTCCGCTTGGGGGTGATTTCTCACCCCACCCCCACCAACTCTCTGGTGATAACATGCATCCTAAAGCAAACTAAAAAAAAAAAAGAAAAAGAAGATTGTAGTTTAAATAGCCAGATGGTCTTTATGTTTTAGCCCAAGGTATACATTTGGTACTTCCAAGAGTATGTGCCATAAGTTTTGGTTTATAAATATAGCCCTTGAGCCCACAGATTACAATTTAAGTAGAAATTGCCAGGAAAGGGAAAATACCAGGCACTTCTTAAA
>NW_006203911.1:510411-512675 GCF_000334495.1 Tupaia belangeri chinensis
GCATTCTTTTTTTTTTTTTTCAGAGAGGCTTTTGCTATAGGGCACGTGCACTCGCCAGAAAGACAGAGAGAGAGAGAGAGAAAGCGAGAAATCACCCCCCAGGGGGGATAGCCACACTGTAATCTCTTCTCCATTCTCTTCTTGGGATCTTGGCCACGCATGCACATGTGCCCTGCGTGAGTTTAAGCCACCGGGTCTGGGACTTGAACCGCGGTCGGCTACATGGGAGTCCAGCGATATAGCCATTACACTAACTGCTGGTCCCATCTGGTAGCATTCTTAAGGTCATACCTCTCCCCAACCCCTCTTGAAACAATGTTTAAATGTCTTTGTTTGCTTTCACTTTTTTGTTTGGTGTGTGGGGTTGGTGTTGATGTTTTTCCCCCACTTTTTTTTTGCCATCTATTGTATTGAGGTGAAATTCACATAACATAAAATTAACCTTTTTTTTGAGAGAGAGATTTTTAAAAAGAATTATTTTTATTTAATTTTATTCATTCGTTTTATTTTAATTTGACCAGAGAGAGAGAGAGAGAGAGAGAGAGAGAAATGGAAAATGAGAAAGCAAACCTCCAGGTCCGGGGTTTGAACTGTGGTCAGCCATGTGGGAGTGTCCAGCACCTTAACCACCACGCCACCTGCTGGTCCCCAGAGAGAGATTTTTGATACACATGTGCTCACTGGAGAGACAGACAAAGTGAGAAATCACCCTCCTTAGGGTAAATGGCCATACCACAGTCCCTTCTCCACCAGTCTTCTCTCAGGATTTTGGGCATGCACACACATGTGCCTGGCGTGAGTTTTAAGCCATGGGGTCTGGGACTCAAACCATGGTTGGCTACATGGGAGTCCAGTGATGTAACCATTACGACATCTGCTGGCTCCCAAATTAACCATTTTAAAGGGAACATTTCATTGGCACTTGGTACAATCACAATGTTATACAACTGCCATTTCTTGCTAAATCCAAAACATTTGCATCACCCCAGAATGAAACCCCATACCCATTAAGCAGTTAACTCCCCATTCTCTCCCCAGTTTCCACGGCAGTCACCAGTCTGCTTTCTCTTCTTATGGATTTACCAGTCTGGGTATTACAAGTAAGTAGAATCATATCGTAGTGGCCTTTTGTGTGTGGCCTCTTTCACTCAGCATAGTTTTTGAGGTTTGTCCACATGTATCAGTATTTTATTCCTTTTTTGTGGCTGCATAATATCCCATTGTGTGGATATACACATTTTGTTGGTCTGTTCTGTGGAGGATATTTCGGTTTCCACCTTTTGGCTAGTGGGCTCCCTTTTTGTGTAATGGGTGGATGGGAGGGAGAGTTTTAAAGTGTGTGGGAAATATGTATTGTGGAAAAACCTGCATGGATTTAAATTTATTTGCACCAAAATAAATTCATAGTTTAACTTTCCATGAATATTTTGAAGGTCTCATGTAGGAGGCTACTTTCTAGGCTTTTCAGGTAGCTGCTGTTCTTGGTGTGGGTACACTCAGCTCTGTTGCCTCTCACTGTTCTGCCTGGCAGAGGCAGCTTTTCTCTTATCAATCAGTCCCTTCTGAGTTTGGTAGGAACTAGTTCACAGGATCTGTAATACCCCTTCTAAATTATGATCAAATTTCTTTTTAAAAATTATTTAACTTTATTATCTATTTTAATTTGACCAGAGAGGGACAGAGTGAGAGAGACGGGAAGTGAAAAAGCAAGCTGCAAGGTCCGGGACTTGAACCGTGATTGGCCATGTGGGAATCCAGTGCCCTTTACCACCACGCTACCTGCTGGCCCCTTGTGATTGAATTTCTGACCCTGCAAAAGGGAGGACCAGAGCTTTAATAGAGTGCACATTAAATTACCCTGTGTTAGTTTGAGTCCTAGTTTAGATGTGCAAGAGACATTGGGCTAGTGTCAGGGTGAGGGGAATATCTAAAAGAAAATGAGAGCTCAAGCAGTGTGGAAAAGCTGTCAGATAATAATGTAGCTGTGATCTCTGGAGAAGACAGCAGAGGAGGGCTGGCCCCACAGCCAAGTGGTTAAGAGAGCTGGATCCCACATGGCTGACTGTGGTTTAAATCCCAGCCCCGGCGTCTTGAAGTCAACATACCAGGTGCATGTGTGTACACCCCCCAAATCCTGGCCGAATGGAGAAGGGATTGTGGCATGACAATACTCCACTGTGGATGCTATCTCCCTGCCTTTCTAGTGAACACATGTACCCTCTGGCAGTTTTTTTTTAAAAAAAGGAAAGGGGTGGGTAGGGAAA
>NW_006203911.1:512706-514119 GCF_000334495.1 Tupaia belangeri chinensis
GTGCAGTTCTAGGTTTCAGCAAGATCAATGTGAGCCTTGGAGCTGGAGTTGCCTGGCAGAGGAGTCCTGCCTCCATTGCAGCCATCGTGGCTACTGTTCATGAGCTCATTGTGCTAGTTCTGTGGCAGCCAGTTATGAAGGCTGGGGTCCTTTTGTCCAGTTGTTTTTATATTTATGACAAGGAATTGCACTGGATCACACAATTGTGGGGGTTGACTAGGCAAGCCTGAAAATCATAGGGTAGGAGCGGACACCTCAGTCCATACACATTTCTTTCTAAAGTTCTTTTTCTTTATGATACAACATATGTATATGCACATAAGAGATGAGCACCCTCCACAGGGCTCAGTCATGCCGCTGTCCCCTTCCTCCAGCCCATTGGATCCTGGGCACATATGTGTGTGCATGGCACGTTTCAGGCTGTCTAGGCTGGGATTCAAACCATGGTTGTCATGTGGGATCCATCTTTTCCTAAGTAGTACCTTTACCACTGCCACAGAGCCTGCCCTCACAGGTATAATTTCTTCATGGAAACCTCAGTTTTGGTCTTAAGGCCTTGTGATTGGATGAAGCCTACCCCGGTTATTGAGTGTAGTCTTAAAATCAACTGATAGTAGGTGCTAATCACATCCACAAAATACCTTCACAGCAACACCTAGATTCGTGTATTAAAGTTTTTCTGCCAGGGCCAGCAGATAGCATAGTAGTTACACCACTGGATAACCATGTAGTTGACCGTGGTTTGAGTCCCTGACTGGGCAGCTTAAAACTCACACCAGGTATGTGCCCAAAATCCCGAGAGGAGGATGGAGAAGAGATTGCGGTGTGGCCATTCCCCCTGGGGGTGATTTCTCACTTTCTGTCTCTCTCACCCCGTCTCTCTGGCAAGCACACATGCCTTATAGTGAAAAAAAACTTTTTTTCCTTTTTATTCATGAGAGAGCATATGTGCAAGCTTGTGAGACATGAGCACTTACTACAGGGTCTAGTCATGTTGCCTTAGTCCCCTTCCTCCAGTCCATCAGATCTTGGGCATTTGCAGGTGCCTGGAGTGTTTTAGGTGGACCAGGTTGGGGACTAACTTCTCCTTGGAGGTAGAGCCCCCATGATCACCATGTACGATCTGGCTTCTCTCTCTTTTTTGTGGAGTGGGAGTGGGTTGAGGTTTATGCTATAGGGCATGTGAGTTCACCAGAGAGACAGTGAGAGGGAAAGTGAGAAAAAAATCCTCTTAGAATGGCCACACCACAATCTCTTCTCTGTTCTGGGATTTTGGACATGCACACATGTGAACCTGGCATAATTTTCCAGCTACTAGGTCCAGGAATTGAACTGCAGTTGACCCATGTGGGAGTCCAGTGCCTTCACCACACCACCTGCTGGCCCTAGGATCTGGCTTCTCTTTTTTTTTTT
>NW_006203911.1:514430-515373 GCF_000334495.1 Tupaia belangeri chinensis
ACCCCAGGGACCTTTCTCTTTGGCTTCCTTCTTTTTCTGATCATTTTCCTTTACGCATTTTAGGAAGCTATGTCTACTCTTAGAATGTTTAATATGCTCAATACACACATTAATTCTCTTGGCAAGAATCTTGCCCTTAACTTGTTTGTTTACAACACTGCCAACAGCATGCTGGGTAACATTGTAGACTCTTCCAGTTTTGCCATGGTAACATTTGTGGGGCATTCCTTTTTGAACAGTACCCATTCCCTTGATGTCTACAATATCACCTTTCCTGTCAGCACGGACCAGCTGATTCTTGCAGCTCTTTGGGGGCATACTCCCTTCTGTAGTAGACCCTGTACTTCCTGAGCCAGGTCATGCTGGGGTTCAACGCTATTTACCAGTTTAATAGCCAGTTGCCTGGTGTGGGGAGTAGCCTCTCTGGCCTCTCTTGGCCTGGGAGATGTGCCAGCTCTTACTAGGGAGGGCTGACCCCTCTACAGTGTCTGTGAAGCCAGTACCTTCAGGGGCACCATGTCAGGTGTTCCCATCCCTCGTCTCAGCATCCCTGGTGTTTCCAACCACGTGACTTCAGCAGAGCCGGCCTGCTATGTAGTACATGCTGACCGCCGCCCCCCCACCGCCCCCCAACTCGGGGTTCTGCAGCTCTCCATGCCATCTTCTCTTTTTCTCAGCTGTGTCTGCCGTCCACTGCAGGAAGTGAGGCCCTCTGTCAACACCGCAAGCCCTCTGGTTCACATGCTGTCTTCACCCTCAGAAACTGTCATTCTTTGGAACCAGCAGTTAGTGTAATGGCTATGTTGCTGGACTCCCACGTAGTCGACTGCGGTTCGTGTCCCAGACCCGGTGGCTTAAAACTCACGCCGGGCGCGTGTGCGTGCGTGCCCAAGATCCCGAGAGGAGAATGGAGGAGAAGGGATTGTGGCGTGACCATCCCCCC
>NW_006203911.1:515435-515830 GCF_000334495.1 Tupaia belangeri chinensis
CCCCCCAAAAAAAAAAACCCCAAAAAAAAAAAAAAAAAAAAAAAAAAAGAGAGAAACTGTCATTCTTTCTCACCATCCTGCTGCGCCTCTCTTTTTGTAGGCCCTGGTCCTCCTGGGTGTTTCAAAAGTCTGAGCACACCAGTGAGGTCCCTGCCATCCCATTTTTCCCAGGTCATCTCTGCAGAAATCTATGGCAGTTGGACTGCCGCCCTGGGCCTGGGACTGTCCCTCCTCGCAGCCCCTCAGGACAGTGTCCAGGCAGGGAGTGAGAAGCCCCACGGCTCTGTCTCACCACAGCCTGTTTTTCTTGGCCCACCACTGGCACCATGTGTGCTAGTGTGGGTGGTGTGAGGGGCAGATGTCAGGACGGCATTAGACATGGGCGATTTAGTAGG
>NW_006203911.1:515889-526487 GCF_000334495.1 Tupaia belangeri chinensis
GTAGGAGTGGGTAGGAAAAGTCTGGCTGTCGGCTGCAGGTCCCGAACTTTTATTTTTATTACAAATTGACAAAATCCTCCGGGGTACAAAGTGATGTTACGATTTATGACTAGAATGAGTGATTAGATCGAGCTAATGAACACCTGTCACTGGCAGCACGGTCCTCAGCACGCGTTAGTGAAATAACTGGGTGTCTGGAGGGAGGGGCAGTCCACCGGGCCCTGAGCACCCTGTGTGTTCCGAGCGTCAGGAGCAGTAGGCTTAGCCGTTTCCTCATCCTGAGCCAGCACTGTGGGTGGTCACAGAGGCAGCTAAGGGGGGCGAGGGGACCACAGGGTGACTGCTCTTTAGCTGCACATTTCCTGGGGGAGGCCAATGCTTGCTCATTGCCTGAAAAGTCCGGAGCCCTTGACTCCAGCTTCCTCAGCTCCATGCCACCTGCCACATGCGTAGCATCCAACTGGGCCTGTCATGTTGCCCTGTGGGACTGGGGGGCCGAGGGAGCTGAAGGGACACACTGATGCTCATGCTGCTGGCCAGGTCGTAACAGACCGTTTTGTTCTAACCTGGCAGGTTTCACTACTTTCTATTCCTGTGAAGTCATGGTGAGGCTGGGTCTCTTGCCTGACAGCATCCCTGACCAAAAGTCACCTGCTAGGGGAGTCCCATGTCTTGCAGAAATGACCTGCCTTAGAGTCTCTGCCACACAAAGAGACACCTGGGGGAAGGTGGGACTTGGGGAAAACTCAGTGCGGCGGGTTTGGGCCATGCTGAATTTCAGAGCCCAGTGGCTGTGGCAGCACTCCCTGCAGTCAGATCTGAGAGGCGTGTGCACAGCCCACACCAGGCCTTTGGGAACAGTGTTCCTTTCATGGGTCCACAGAGGACAGTTTGGAATTCGCTGGTGGACAGATTGTCAGTGATCTTAAGGCTAAACAGCCACGCTGAACAAAAGTGTTTATGAAGAATGCTTTTTAGCTCGAGTGTGTCATTTTTCTAAAAAAAAATATGGCCTAATTAACACCCTAATCTGTCTCTCTCTCTCTCTTTTTTTTTTTCACTTCCTTTAACCTACTGGACTCTGTGTCTAGTAAGTACCTGGCTTGGCAGTTTATGGACTCATTAGATCCTAAACTGGAAATGATCCTTACCTGGTGTAGGCCATCCCTTCTGTAAACATGTTTTGAGCCTCTTATAAAGGAATAATTGGCATTATTAAATGGTATTCTAGTGAGCTGCCCCACACCATGCTGTGGTAAACAAAGAATAAAGCCAAAAGCTTCCTGGTGTCTTGCCTTTTATCTGAAAATGTAAATTTAGAAGACATAATTTTGGGTGTAATTATTTGCAGTTTGAAGGATTTAGCCTAGAGCTCTTCCTTTACTGTAAGTGGCCCCCAATTTCTGCAAATGTTACTGGAAACTGCATCATAAAACACGAACAGGTCATATTTTTTCAGTAAGAGGAAATTAATTACATTTGTGGTAATTGGTATCCTATAGATTAAGTATGACCAATAACCAATAGTATGTCATCAGATACATCGGTCCCTTGAGGAATCATTAAAAATACTGAAATGATGGGGCCAGAAGGGGATGTGGACATTAAGGTACTGGATCCCATATGGCCAGTTACACGGTTGAGTCCTGGACCCGGTGGCTTGAAAATCACACGAGGTATTGTGGTAATTGGTATCCTATAGATTAAGTATGACCAATAACCAATAGTATGTCATCAGATACATCGGTCCCTTGAGGAATCATTAAAAATACTGAAATGATGGGGCCAGAAGGGGATGTGGACATTAAGGTACTGGATCCCATATGGCCAGTTACACGGTTGAGTCCTGGACCCGGTGGCTTGAAAATCACACGAGGTATGTGTCCACGTGTGTCCAAAACCCCGAGAGGAGAATGGAGAAGATATTGCAGCATAGCCACTCCCTGGCGGGAGTGGGTGATTTCTTACTTTCTCTCTTTTGGTCTCAGACTCTCTGACAAGTGCACATGCCTATGGCAAAATACATGAATACATAAATAAACATAGAAATGTTTTCCTTTTGTAATGTTCCCTTGGACTGTATCCCCCAATGAGAGGTACCAGGTCCAAAAGTGCAGACAGAACCACGACTTTCTTCCTAGTGTCAGACTGCTTTCAGAAAGGCTGAATTTGTAGAACCATCAGCACTGTAGAGTTCAAATGTACTTCCTTCCCTACATTCTGGACAACCTTGGATTTTACCATTCTATTCCTTTTTTCTTTTCTGAAAGGTATATTCTAATAAGTCATTTTATTATGCATTTTCTTTCACTGTAGGTGAGGCTGTCTGTGCATTTATACTTGTAGTGCTTTGGTCTATTTCTGCACATTTAAATGCTTTCATCTCCAAAAACTATAGATACTTTATTTGACACTGTGATTATAAGCATAGAAACAGACTGAAGCAGTGCCACCAGGAAATAGTGGTTGTCATTTACACATTGGCATTCTCTAGCTCTCCCTCCCTCTCTGTGTTATGCCTTTCTGGGAGACGATACTGAGACTTCCTTGTAAAGTCAGACGTTGATATACTTCTTATCCCATGGGCTTTCTTGGGAAGGCTACTTGATCCATTAGTAGCAGAGATTTCTTCTGAAGATGAGCACCAGGTAGCTGAGGAAGGGCCGGGGAGAGGCTTACTTTGCATAGTAAGTAGCTCCTGTGCTTTGGAATTCTGTACTGGGCATGTATCCCTTACTACTAAGAATGACCGAAAGCCAGGTGTAAGATCACTGTCATTGTGGACCTTTAAGAAAGGGCCCAGCAGGCCATGTAGTGGTTAAGGCACTGGACATAGCCAACTGCACTTCAAATCCCAGACCTGGCAGCTTGAGAATCATGCTGGGCGTGTGGGTATGCCCAAAGTCTCAGGAGGAGAATGGAGAAGAGATTGTGGCATGGCCATCCTCTCTGAGGAGTGATTTCTCACATTCCCTCTCAATCTCTCTGTCCCCCTCCATCTCTCTCCTCTCTGGTGAGTGCATACATCCTATGGGAAAAAACTTTAAAAAGTGACCTCAAAACTTGTGTTGCTGGGGAACCAGCAGTTAGCGTAATGGCTATGTTGCTGGACTCCCCTGTAGTCGACCACGGTTCGCGTCCTGGACCTGGTGGCTTAAAACTCAAGCCGGGCGCGTGTGCGTGCGTGCCCAAGATCCCGAGAGGAGAATGGAGAAGGGATTGCGGCGTGACCATCCCCCCTGGGGGGTGATTTCTCACTTTCTGTCTCTATGTCTCTCTCTGTCTGTCTGGTGAGCGCACACACCCTATAGCAAAAACCTCTCCCTCCAAAAAAACCCCCAAAAAACAAAAAAAAACCCCAAACGTGTTGTTGCATGTAATGAACTGGAGTGGGTACGAGCGAGCAGGAACCTGTGAGCAGATGAAGATGGCCACATTTGGATGTAGGTGCTATTTGGGCAGTAGCCCTGCCTGTCAACCTATTATATTTAACCTATTAGAGTTAACCTCATATTTATGGACTGTAGGTCTAGCATAAAGGAAATTTATTTGCTTAAAAACATTTCATTCATGGAGTTTGGATAAGGCTGGGACCATCCTGGTGTCTTGGATAAAGCTGGTTTCTGAGAATGCCTGGTTGAGTGATTATTTTAGTGTTGCCTGAGTGGCCAAAGAGAGGCCAGAGTGGTGGTTTTGATAGCACAGCGGTGTTTCTGCTAAGGGCAGCTGTTTTCAGCCCATCGCTGTGTTTGAGGACAGCTGGCGGGTATGGGGTCTTATTTGCTCTACGTAATAGCTTGACTTTTGTGTTCTAGATGGGGACTATCCTTCATCAATTTGAGTGTTAAGTGCAGGGAAACAGGCATGACCGAAAAACAGACGCTTCCTGCCCCCTCCTCCCGCCCTGCCCTGGTCACATTTGTGCCTTGTGTGTGTGTTTTTTTTTTTTTTCCCTTCTTCAACTGCCAGAGAGTACATGCACTCACCAGAAAGAGAGAAGGAGAAAGTATCCCCTCAGTGCTCGCAATGGGGCCTGGTCACGCTGCCATCCTTTCTCCATACTGTCAGGATTTGGGCATGCATATGCACCCAGCATGTTTTTCAAGCCTTTAGGGCCAGGATTTGAACTGTAGTCAGCCATGTGGGATCTGGCTTCCTAGTGATCACACTAGGCTATGGGGTTAGTCCAAGTGGCTTGTGTGTTTTAAAGGGGTCAAGAGGGTGCCTGGAGGTTGGAAAGCCCTTCCGAGGAGTCAGATCTCTGCATCAGATCTCCGCACTGCCCTATGTGTTTAGGGATATCAACTTTAGAAATAAACTTTCAGGGAATCTCTTAACTTCACTTGAATTGGCTTTTGCCCATGAGGCCATGTGCTAACTAGACCTGTGCTATCCAATAAAGGAGCCACTAGCCAAGGATGGCTGTTTAAATGAAAAATAAAATGAAAAATCCAGTTCCTTAATCACACTAATGACTCAATAGCCACATGGGGCTTGTGACTACTCTCCTGGATTGTGCATATAGACCAAGCCCACCGTCACAGAACATTCCATCGGACAGCACTGAGTTGGGCTGTCCCAGCATGGCAGAGTTGTACAAGTAGCTGTGGGATCTGCATCAAAAGCCTCTTTGGTGCTTTCCACGCCCACCTAAGCCCTACCTGGCCTTTGAGGGTTGACTCAGTTCCAGTCCCTCCAGGAAGCTTCTCCTGACCACCCCAGCTCACAGCAATGAGTCCTTCTTGGAAACCCCTAGCATCCGAAATACTCCATGACACACTGTCTCACTGGTGTTACCCTTTTGCTTGTCAATCTTATCTTCCCAGTGAGGCCACTTGGCCCTCGGGAGCAGAGCTGAAATCCCACCCTGCCTGGGAGGTGCATTTGTATGAGGCCCAACCCCTTTTTAGACCAGAAGGCCAAACCCATTTGGTCTCTGGCTACCTTTGTACTTTGCTTTTATTTTCATTCTTTATAAGGATCAACATGGAAGACACTATCTTATCCTTCCAAAATCATTTATTTTTTTAGAGATGGTCAGCTGCTTATTTCTGTCAGACCTAACAGTTTTCGTCTGTGTCTCTGTGAGGGAGTTGTGGTGGGGGTGAGGAAGACTCGGGAAGGTTGGCGTTAGATTTTGAAAACACCTTAGACAGAACTGCAGACATCTTCTTCATTATTTGAGATCCCTGCTTGGATGTGCTGGGTTTGTTGGCATCTGTGAACGAACCAAGAGATACAGACATTAGACTTCCCAACTGAGGATGTCATGCTTTTGTATCTATACAATAACTTAAGGTTCTTAAAATGCTTTCATAGCGAGTCTTTGTTCCCTTGGCACCTCTGTGAAGGATGCGGGAGAGGTCAGCGAGGCCAGGCACCTCATCTAAGGTCACGAGGGTAGAAAGTGGCCGAATTGGCACTAGGGCCTGCCCTGCCCTCCTGGCACTTAAATACTGCTTGAATCAGCTCTGCAAAGCCTGCCTCCCTCATCCTAGCAGATAACTGTAAACAAAACAAAACAAAACAAAAACACCTAATGCGCTAATTCCACGTGAAAAGGTAACTTTCCACTCTTGAGTGAGAGTGCCCGTTTCAGAGTGTCCAGGGGAAAGTGCAATGCATTTTAAAAGGCCATCACTTCTCACGCACATTGGATCCATTTTCAGTTGACTGACCCCAAGTGGTGTGTTTGTTGTGTGAGCTATAAAGCACCTGCATGGCCAATAAGAATTGCCGTGTGGACGCATTTTTCTGCACCACTTGCTTTGTGCACGGCTCTTAAAACATATCCTCCTTCTTGTTAGCAAAATGATTATTGGATCTGTCGGGGCGGTGAGCATTTATCCATGTTGCTGATGCATCATGACAGGATGTGATATTACATGGAATGACACGGGGCAATAAAGCACATACTTTCTTTTTTCCCGTAAAAGGACCAAGTTATCTTATACCTCTGGTGGTTACTTAGTGTTTATCTTCTCCAGCAACATAACCTTGGGAACCTCTAGAGTCAAGAGTTCAAGCTTAACGTAGCAGATGACAAACATACCCCCAAGTAAAGGGGAAAAGGTTTAGCTTTTCAAATTAATAATGCAGTACTGGAATGTGTGGGTAATTTAAAAACGTAAGAAGAATGGCATAGAAATTAATAAGAAAAAAGCTAAACTCTGCATGGGCAAAACAAAGGCTTGAGTGGAGACATCCGTAGTCTGAAAATCCAAGGCAGAGGCTTTTGGTTACAGGGTTGAGGCATGTACTCCGGGGCCAGGTTCTGAAAATCTCCAAAAGCCCTTATCAGGGCAAAAATGTGTCATCCGAATTTAGAACTGCTGCCCAGAGAATTCCTGTATTGCGCTGAATACAGGGGTTAGGAAGAGGTGTCCCCGCCAAGCTGAAGACATAGAAAAATGTGACTTCCCACTTGGTTGGACATGCCATTGCACACCTAGAAGGCCTCTTTCCTATTGGGCCTGAGCTCTGCGAGCTGTCCTGGGTCACTGCCAATCAATCCTGGGGTGCAGTGGCAACTGGATGCAGCCCCAGGCTGGCAGGACAAAGTGTGTGGAAGAAAGCCACAAACTCTGGGGTGGGAGTAGGGGTGGGGGTGGGGGGTCGAGCCTGGGCTCTGCCATTTGCTGGCTCGGTAACCTCAGGAGGGTCATTGCCCTCCATTGTCTCCTCTGTAAAATAGGACATGAAGATTTATGGAGGGAGCATGGTCTGGTAATCTATTTTACTTCCGTGACTCTGCTTCCTCATCAATAAAATGGAGATAATGCTTTACAGGGTAGATGTGAGAACAGCACTTAGCAGAATGCCTGGTCCATGGCCAGTACCTAATAAATGTGACTTCCAGTGCCTGTCACCCCCCTGCTGTAGGGTCACATCAGAGAAAACCTGCAAATTGTGATTTATGAAGGTATTTCCAAAGAGTTCATGGAAAAATGGAATTAAAGTGCGAGTTTATTTTGGTACCAAAAATATCCTGTAATATTGGGGCTGGCCCCATAGCCCATGGCTTAAGCTGTATGCAGAGGAGGCCAGACCCCACGTGGCCAACTAGAGATTCAAGTCCTGATCCCAGTGGCTTACACACCATCAGATGCCTGGTCACATGCCCAGGATCCTGACGGGATAGAAAATTGAAGGAAAAAGGACTAGTGTGACTAGCCCCCATTGAGGGGTTTTCTCCCCTACCACTTCTGGCATAAAAAAAGAAAAAAATTTAAAAAACAGTTTGAAATCCATGCAGCTTTTTCATAATATGCATTTTCTTTTCTTTTCTTTTTCTTTTTTTTTTTTGAGAGGTTTTCGCTATAGGGCGTGTGCGCTCGCCAGACAGAGAGAGACAGAGAGACAGAAAGCGAGAAATCACCCCCCAGGGGGGATGGCCATGCCACAATCCCTTCTCCTCCATTCTCCTCTCGGGATCTTGGGCACGCACGCACACGCGCCCGGCGTGAGTTCTAAGCCACTGGGTCCGAGATGCAAACCGTGGTTGACTACGTGGGAATTCAGCAACATAGCCATTACACTAACTGCTGGTTCCCATAATATGCATTTTTAATGAACATTTCGAAGACCTTTGTATATACACAGTAAATACTGACACCACACCAGTGGTGGGTGGGGATGCTGTAGGGCAGGAGCTGCTCACTCCAGGGACTGAATACACAAAATATCTGTATTTAAAATTGATATAACTGGGCTAGCAGATGGTGTGGTGGTCAAGGTGCTGCATCCACATGGCTGACCTTAAGTTTAAATCTTGGAATCAGTAGCCTGAAACTCACCTGGGGTGCGTGTGCATTCATGCCCAAAATCCCAAGAGGAAAATGGAGGAGAAAGGATTGTGGCATGGCCACCCCCCACCCCCGCTTGGGGGTGATTTCTCACTTTGTCTATCTCTCTGGTGAGTGCATGTGCCCTATATATCAAAAAGTTGAAAAAAAATTATATATCATACATTTTGTACCTGGAATGTTGTCATGCGAAGAGCGTGCATGGTTGAGAGCACTTCCCCGTTGAAAGAGGGTAGTAAACTGCCAAGAAAGACAAAAGTGCAATAGTATCTTAGGCCTCTGCCCTGCTGGACAGTGAACACTAGAAGCACCAAGGGGCCCTCAAGGGCTGGAGCACAACCACTGAGCCATTGTATCCAGAGAGTTTTGTAAGCTCTGGTCTCAAGGTCTTCTTTTCCAGGACTCTGGCTATTCCCTGGACTTGACATCTCGTGATCCTCACCAATTATGATATTCAGGGCTGGCCCCAGACTCAGGTGCAGACCTTGGCTGCCCTCATAGGGTCATTTCAAGGGCTCAGGGTCCTGGGTTGCAAACCATGCCCACCATGTCTGCCCCCTCTGTCCTAGGGCTTGGAATAAATAAAGCATTATAGATCCTTCTCTGAGAAAAAAGCTACTGATAAAGAAAGTTTTATTGGGAGAAGGCAGGAAAGGGATGTCCATTTTATACCCTAACCTCCTTTGAAAGAATTCCCAGCAATTGTGGGGTCTGGAGCAAGCAAGTGGCAGTGTGAGGTTGCAGAAGCATGGAGGTGGTGGGAGGGAGAGATAGTGGCTCAGACTCCAGATTTCGTCTGTGGACCTTTACGACCTCTTGTTGAATAGGGGCAGCATGTTCCAGAAGGCTAGGGCAGGCTGCCGGGCTGCAGGACAGTCACTTCATGGTGGTGGCATGAAGTGGAAAGGAAGTGGAAAATCGATGAAGCAAAGCCTACATATGTGAGAGGTGAGAGACACGTGTTTTGTATTGATTATGTGGAGAGCAGAGTATTATCTTTAGAGTTGGACTCTGGTTCTTGCAAAAGGATTGGAGGCAGTTTGTGGATTAAGACGTTGTAAAATAGGATACTTAAAGGGATACACCAGCATTGGTTCTCAATCCTGGTTGCACGGTAGACGCTACCTGGAGAAACTTTAAAAATATACATGCTTGAGTCTCACGCCAGTTGAAAAGGAATTCTTGAGGGTGGGGCAAGCATCGATCTGTGGTTTAAATTCCCCAGGAGATTTTAATGAGCAGCCCGGTTGAGAAGTTGGAGGAGTAGATGCTACCAAATCCCTGATGTAAACGGATTAAGTCAGCGGTTCTTAGTGTCCCGGGGAGGTTTTAACACTCCCATGGCCTGGGCTGCAACCCAGGCCAACTGAATCGGAATCTCTGGGAGTGAGCCTGGGCAGCAGTTATTTTTAAAGCCTGCTGGAAGGTTCCAACATGCGGCCAGGGTAGAGAACCTCTGCTCTGTGCAGTCGTTCCCAAACGTGGCTGTATGTCAGATTGATGGGGAGAGGCGTTTGGGAACTCTTGATGGAGATTAAATTTGACACTGATGGTTAAAACCTCATCTCGTTCCAAAAATCTTTGTTGAGCCCCTACTATATGCTGGTCACTGTATTAGGTGCTGGTGATGTGATTACGAACAAAAACAGACAAAGCTCTTGCCTTCAGGAAGTACATGAATATTCCAGTAAATATATCATCTATCTCTAGTATGAAGGCAGGAATTTTTGCCTGCTTTATTTATTGCTTCATCTACAGTGCCTGGCACAAAGTAGGCACTTGATAAACAATTGTTGAGTGGATGAGTGATTGACCGAGTGGTGAATGAAGTGCCATGAAAAAAAAAATGAAGAGGGATAGTGAGTATTTGTGTGTGTATGTTATGTGGGGTGGTCAGGGAAGGCCTCATTGAGATGGTGAGTTTTGAGAAAAGATGGAAGGAGATGAGGAAGCACATGGCACAGCTCTCTGGGGGTAGGAAGTTCCAGACAAAGGAAAAGCAAGTGCAAAGGCAATGAGGTGGGAGCATGCCTGGCATGGCAGGGTAGCAGTAAGGAGGCCAGTGTGGCTGGAGTCTAGTGACAGAGAGGTAATGTGGGGAAGGGGAGGGAGGCAGCTCATGTCAGGCCTTGAAGACCATGGCAAGGACTTCAGCATTAAAGGAAATATAATGGCCTCTTTTTCTGTGTCTACACTGGACAATAAAAATATTTATATACAGAGACTACTGTTTTCCTAGAACTCAATGCCGGTGGGATTTCTGCGCTACTTAATATAGGCTGCTTAGTATCTTAATGGAGCATATCTTTAACTGTAGCTTTACAATAAAAGACACACCAACAGCAGCAAGTAAGATCAACAAAGAGAATCCAGTTGAACCAGGGAACGGGTTGGCAAAAGGAACAGCCTGTCTGCAGGCCTCTAAACAGGATTCTCCCTTTCATCTTTGTAATTTTACTTGGAAATTATGGTCTCTGAGTAAAGTCTCAGGTTGTTACAAACATGTTAATATTGATAAAGGGGAAATTACTAGAAAATTGATGGTGTGTGTGTGTGTGTGTGTGTGTGTGTACACATGCCCAGAGGGAGGTTAAAGTGAATCCTGAGGAAAGCAAAGGTGATGGAAGACAGGAGGAGCTGTAGCTTCTGCTCTCATGGGGGATTCCTAAGAGGGTGAGAGAAAAGGATCTCCAGGATCATACTAGGGAGTTGGCTGGACTTTTGGAAGCTGCCTCTAAAGGCTCAGTCCTCAGGGACATTGAGAAGTTGTTGGAATCAGCACTCTTTTCCCTC
>NW_006203911.1:526518-546012 GCF_000334495.1 Tupaia belangeri chinensis
TACCCCTTCCCTCTCTGAAGCATCTGTCCCCTCCCTGTCCCCCAGGCCTTTGGCCTGGTCTAACCTGGGGTGCCATGTGGCTCACTCCCTTTTGGCTTTCCTCCAGAGGCGACAGGGATAGAACTAATGAGCAGAACTGCACTATATCGCTAAGTGGGGTGACTGCAGCTTACTCTCAGACAAGGACAGTGACTTAACTCAAAGGTGAGGATTTGGATGAAGGGATATTCAGGCACCAGGAGTTGGCCCCAGCTGGGGGAATTTGGGTGTGGGAAGGTGTGAAGCAGAGATTGCTTCCTGAGGTCCCTCACAGAACACCATGCAGGCGGGCCCACACCCACTGCAAACCAATGCAGGGCTGGCCAAAAATACTTACCTTTACACTCTCTGAGTGCTCCAGATCTAGATCTGCCAGACTCTCTGTGATCAAAAGACAACATAGGAAGACAGTTATTTGGGGGATATGTGTAAATTATTAGCACAAAAATCATCTTAGTACTTTCATCCAAGAATCCTAGAAATGAGGCCAACAGAAAAAGTTGAAGGAAGTGAGATTCCTAGAAGGTTGCACACAGGTCTTGGCTTTTAACTCGGACACTGGGAAAGAGGGAGTGTGTGGAGAGGCAGGCTCCGTTATGGGCTACGCATCCCTGCACAGGACTCTGTGGGCCTCTTTGTTCATCTGCCAAATGAGAGATTAGGCCGCGGATGGTTTCCAAGGGCTCCTGCAATGCTCCAGTTGTAGACAGTTAAGCAAACAAACAAAAAATGAGAACAGGTCTGCCACCTAAAGGAATGACAGAAAGAAAGGTGCTGGCCTAAGGAAACAGTTACATCCTTTGAAAGACAGTGAGTGCTGACACTCTACCAAGTCCCGGATGTCAATATGCCAATGACGGAAATTCCGTCCAAGGAGGTAGAAATGGTTCCGAGAGAGAGAGGCCTTCCAGAAACCGCCTGACTAGTCCCACACTGGACTTGTTTGGAGTCGGCAAGTAAGTGTGTGTGTCTCGGCTTTATTACTCAGTGCTGGGTGCACAGTGGTGAGTTACTTCTGACTTCTCTTAGTCCCGCTGCCCCCACTGCCTTTTTAAAGCTTTTGCCATTGGGCACGTGCACTTTTCAGAAAGAGACAGAGATGAGAGAGAAAGTGAGAAATCACCCCCCGGGGGAGATGGCCATGCTGCAATCCCTTCTCCTCCATTCTCCTCCTGGGATTCTGGCCATCTCTCTAGCTTCATCTCATCCCACTTTCCTTGTCACCATGCTCTGGGCCCAGCCTTCTTTCTTTTCTTCTAATGTGTCAATCTCAAACCAGCCTAGGGTCTTTGTACTTACTGTATCCAGTGTCTGGGACCTTCTGCTGCCAGATCTTCCTGTGTCTGCCTCCTTCTTGTCATTAGGGTCAGATGTTTCTGGACTTCTTGAACCAAACAAATCTTGCCAGCTACTCTCTAGTATGTCTGCTCTTCATTGTTCTTTATATTCATTCATGAATTCCACATATATTTACTGAGCACCTATTCTGTGCTTGTTTTTTAGGCATATGGGTATAAAATGAATAGGCCCCAATCCCTGCCCTCATGGAGCTACATATTCTAGGAAAAGGAGATGGCCAATAAACAATTAAAAACATACAGTCGGGGCCAGCAGGTGACATGGTAGGTAAGGCACTGTACTCCCACATGGCTGAATATGGTTCGAGTCTCGGACCTGGTGGCTTGCTTTCTCACTTTCTCTCTCATTTTATCTCTCCCTCTGTGTGTGTGTGTGTGTATGTATGTCTAATGTGCACATATGCCCTATAGCAAACTTTAAAAAAATTTTTTAAAAAGTGAATAAAACCATACAGCCTATCAGATAGTATGATAGGGAGAAACAGGGAGGAGACTAGGGAGAAAATAAAAGGCTAGGGAGCAGTTGGGTGGCAGTGAAGTTGCAGTTTTAAAGAGGGTGCTTACGGAAGGCTTCACTTAGAATACGGTCTTTGAGCAAAGCTCTGAAGGAGGTGAGGACTGAGCTATACAGATATGTGGGAGAAGAATGCTGCGGGCAGCCTAGCAAGCACTGAGACCCTGAGAAAGGAGAACACTTGGCGTGTTTCAGGTCAGTGTGGCTGAAGTGCAATGATTAGGAGGGAGACATGGCAAAGAGATGTCATGGGGAGGGGGAATGGGATCCAAACCATCAAAGGCCTTGGAAACCATTGTAAGGGCTCTGGCCTTTACCCCAGGAGCAACGGGAAGTACTCTTTCGCGTCTAGAATTACAGTGTTTATGCCAATACACATGCTCCTAAGTTAGAATATAAGCCCTGAGGGCTTAGTCACAGCTGTTTTCCCAGCACCTAGAACAGTGCCCAGCCCAAAGAAAGTGCTCAGTGAATATCTGTTGAATGAATGAATGAATTGTATAGGTGCAACACTACCCAAGGATATAGGAACTAAACACAGTTAAGCAATGAAGCTGAAACAAAAACTGACGTCGGATTCAGATTTAGGAGATTCGGCATCTACAGCCTGACTCACCGTATGACCCTCATTGAACCTCAGTTTCTTCATCTCCAAAATGAGGGGCTCTTACTAGTTGGCTTCTTTCTGGCGATGACAGCCGATGATTCCACAATGCAGGATACACACCAGTGATATATCATCTTAGACTGTAACATGCTCATGGAATTGTGGCATACTTACCACTGTTTTGTGGTTCATCATTTTTTTTCCTCAATTGCAAGGAGGTGTGTGGTTGTGAGAGAGGGAGAGAGGGAGAGAGAGAGCGAGCGAGCAGGCACCTCCCCCCATGGGGTGTGGTCACATCACAGTCCCTTTTCCTCCATGCCTCCCTCTTGTTAAGATCCTGGGCATGCACTCACATGCACCTGGCATGTTTTTTCCAAGCCATAGGGACCCAGACTCAACTGTAGCTGGCCATGTGGGGTCTGGCTCCCTATGCACGGCACTTCACCACTGCTCTATAAGGCTGGCCTGATGGTTTATCTTTTTTTTTTTGGAGAGATTTTCACTGTAGGGCGCGTGCGCTCGCCAGACAGACAGCAGAGAGAGACATAGAGACAGAAAGCGAGAAATCACCCCCCCAGGGGGGATGGTCACACCGCAATCCCTTCTCCTCCATTCTCCTCTCGGGATCTTGGGCACACACGCACACGCGCCTGGCGTGAGTTTTAAGCCACCGGGTCCGGGACACGAACCACGGTCGACTACGTGGGAGTCCAGCGACATAGCCATTATGCTAACTGCTGGTTCCCGATGGTTTATCTTTTAATAAAAGCTATTTCCACTCCTGCATGGAATGGATAGCCTTATGTAACTCCTTGAGTGGGTTGTGGGCTTGAAATAGTCAAGGTCACCTTTAGGCTTGTGGTTTGAGTTTCAAGGCTGCCTTTACAGTTAACATGACACTCTGACCTTTAGTCCAGTGCTGTCACTGTTAGAACCACATTGAACCTGAGGTCTCAACAGAGGACCAAAGACTCAACTCATAAATATTTTAATAAGCCAGGTCTAACACAGACAAAAAACAAAGTGGGATCTACCCTAGCTAGATTTTGACGTGTACAAATAAATTTAGGTTTAGTCTTTAGGTTTAAAAGATTTCAAATATATTTTAGTAGGACTAAGCTAATCATACATAGCATATATTCTTTTTAAAAATTTATTTATTATTATTATTGCTATTTCTAAATTTGCTATAGGGCATATGCACTCACCAGAGAGAGACACAGAGAGAAGATAGAGGAAAACTGAGATAGCAAGCCATCAGGTCTGGGACTCGAACCATGTCAGTCATGTGGGAGTCCAGCACCTTAACCACCATGCCACCTGGCTTCACAAACATACACTCTCAAAGAGTTGATTAAATCCTAGTAGTATAGGCTCTGGTCCCCATATGAACTATCTATGTTATAAACCCTTATTTCCTGGATAGTTCCCGCAGAAGCACAGTGATTGTAAACTCTTAGTATCGGAACATCACATATTCTTAACCCAAATCATTAAGGACATCTTAGTAGTGACTCAGACAAAGCAAATTGGTTGGCTCATGTTAATTAGGTAAGTGACCCAGTACCCTACTTAGTAAACTAGATTAACCTACCAGAAAATCCAGTATTAACTTCAGTGTTGACAAGAAATGCATCAATGCTATGTACTTTTAAATACTGGGTCATTGGGAAAGTCATGATACATTTTTGCATAGAAAAACATGTCATGACTTTCCTGATGACCTAATACCACTTAACTAAAAATTTAAAAAATTTAATCATAGCACATCTTTACAGTGTACAACATGTTTTTTTTCCCCAGCACAAATACAGTGCGTATTAGTTAAGTCAAAGCCATTATCATATACACTATCATCTGCAGATAACTTTTCTAAATAGTATCTAATTTAAATTAAGAAAAATTAATTCCAACCTTCTGTTATTTTGGCACTTGGATCTGGAGGACAGTCATTACTAAAAGCAAAAGGTAAAAGACATTTCATTTTCTTTTAATTCTTAATACATGAAACAATACTGGTTAGGCAAAAGAACAAATCTGTCAAAGTCATTATTTATATAGAAGCAAAACTGGAATGTTGTCTCTGAGTTCTTAAAGCAAATGAAAATGATTGTCACACTGACTTATTTACTTTTTTTTTTTTTTGAGAGATTTTTGCTATAGGGCACATGCCCGGCGTTGAGTTTAAGCCACTGGGTCTGGGACTTGAACTGTGGTCTACTACATGGGAGTCCAGCGACCTAGACATTATACCAACTGCTGGTCCCTGTCACATTGACTTTTATGCCATTTTATATATGTCCCCTTCTATTTTCCACTGATAGAAATAACTGAGAGAAGCCTATATTACTAATGATTTGTGTTAAAATTGTCAGAAGGGGGGATAAGTTAGAGTGAATAGTAGGCTAGGAGCCTGTTCTAAAATGGTCTCAGGTCATCAAAGAGAAATGTACATTTCAAGGTGCTAAGGGGAAAACAATATAGTTATGACTGGGTGTAGGTTTTGCTCTATACCTGACTTTTTCCATGATACAAAGTGCTACCCCTCTTGGTTTGTGGATATTCTTCTAAATGTAGAACAATTTTAGACATGTCTTAGCTATTCTACAAAAGTGTTAATCAGACCTCAAGTCTGCATAGTCCATGTCTCTATAAGTCCAATCTTTGCTCCTAAAGTCTTCCCCAACTTGAATGGGCTTCTTCTTACTCATCCATACTTACAGGCTCAACTCAATCTCAACTGCTTTGAGAATTCTTCCCTGAATGCTCTAACTCACACTGCCTCTTCCATCCTTGGGACTCTCCTGATAGTCACTGCCATACCGCTAAGCATTTAGGTGCTTAAGGGAACTAAGCCAAAACCCATTTGGGCTGGCTACTAGTGCAGGGTCTACTGTTGATCCAGTGCCTGTCTCCGAAGTTCAAGAACCTAGCATATTGGAGACTTGATCTAACTATACTAACTAGATGACTATACTAAAAAGCAGGTCCCAGGAGGAGGAAGTAGAGGCCAGATAAAATAAAAATGGGAGAGAAGATGGGGAAGGGATCCCTCAGAAGTAACTGGAGAAGGGAATGGGAGTGGGGCAGGCAAGTGAAGGAGGTTGGAGTTAAGCACTGGTTTTTTCACAGGTTTACTTGAGGGTCCCATTCTTCCCACATGTGTAATTTTCATTTCAGATTACTATTTTCTTAGCCAAGTTGTACTACTTTAATCGAACGTACCTGGAAAGTGAAGGCAAGTCATCTTCATTGTAGGAGGATGCACTCATAAGTTTGTGCAGGAAAAAAAGTGACGGCTCTGTAGGTGATTTTATTTCTTCTACCTGGAAAGTTGGGTTTTAGACAAAGTAGAATTTATAATAAATCAAGAAAAAGATACGGTACTATTTCCTTAGTTATCTGTGTAGCCTGAATTTTTAAGCAGGCACACTGTGTATGGTCATGAAATCTCACAGAGTTTTCCAGTAAATAGAGCAGAGTTGGTATGAAGGCTACTGACCTGGCGAGCTCCTGAACTGACCAGAACCGTGTCTGTGTTTTGCTTTCTCTGGTTCACTGATGCTCCTGGGTTAACTTGGGCATCGTTGCAAATGGATAATGCAGGAAATTGTCTCACCAGGAAGTCCTAAATAGCATGTATTCTCCAAATGCATAGTATGCTACAACTTTTTGGGTAGGGCTAATCAAAGAGCTCAGGGGTTCCATATCCTGTCACTCCAGATATGGGACCAGAGACAAAAGCTGTGTGTCAAAACGATAGTGGAGTTTACAGGCTGGTTGGAAAGGGAATATTCAACATATTTTGACTAACTTGGTATGTTTCAATAAGTTGGTGAAGTAATTTTTAAGGAAAAAAGTTAGCTAAGTAATTTGCTCAAAGGTAATATAGCCAGTAAGTGGTAGATTCAGAGTACTAACCCAGACAAGTTGGATCTGCATGAATCTTTGTACTTCCCCCCAGCCTATCTTCTGGTCTCACCCACTGGCATGGCATTTCTGGGCACTAAACTTTCAATGAATACTAAACAACTAGAATACCAAAAAAAGTGGAGTCTGTCATTTTAAATAATTAGCTTGCATTTCTCCTGGTTTCCATTTTCTGTTTTTCTTGTACATCTGTCTAATCTAGGATTCTTTCCATGATCTATTTTCCCTCACTGAAGGCTCCTGGCTTCATCTGTTAATTCCCCTTTAGTCTAAGTATCATCAGTGTTAGAAGAGACTGCCTGAATACAGTTTAGTACCTTTCTTCTTATCTGCAGTACCTTGCTTGGACTAAGTTTGTGAAACTTTCTACCCTCTCCATTGAAATGCCTTCACTGGGACCAGCAGATGGCATAATGGATACATCACTGGACTCCCATGTAGTTGACTGCAGTTTGAATCCCTGACCTGGCAGCTTAAAACTCATGCTGGACGTGTGAGCGTGCATGCCCAAAATTCTGAGAGAAAAATGGAGAAGGGATTGCGGTGTGACCATTCCCCCCTGTGGGAGGGTGATTTCTTGCTTTCTCTCTCTCTCTTTCTCTCTGGTGAGTGCACGTGCCCTATAGCAAAAGTCTCTGTCTAAATAAAAACAAAACACAAAAAACAAAACTCTCAACACCAAAAAAGAAATCCCTTCACCGAGAGTCACTTTTCTCACTTACACTAGACTGTCTCTTTTTCTTCCAAAGGGAAGAGTCTGTATCAGTTGAGGATTTCGAGGTAGTAACATCGGATACAGAAACGATTCGTTTTTGTTGTGCTTCCTCAGGTTCTGTCGACTGTTTTGGAGATGCTTCAATGCTTTTTACAGTTTCACTGGACCTGGGACTACAACATTTTCCCAGGGACAAAAAGTTTTTCAGATTGCTTTTGTTAGCTGGTGGCTTGAGGGCAACCACGGTGCTTGCCATGGGCTCCTTGTCTTCTTCCTTTACTTGACCATCCAGTGGGCTTTCTGAAAAGTCTTCTTTTATAATCTCTTGTAAAACAACTTCATCTTCATCAGAAGTTAAGCCCTCTTCTGCTCTATTTTCTGACTCTTCTTGATCAATATCATGAGCTACTAAGCGAATGATAAGATCTTTTTTGTTCTGGACATCTTTCAAGAGTTCTACTTTGGTAATATCAGGCTTTAGTAAATTCCGAAAAGAATTCCTACTTGCTATCTGGAATCAAAGAGACAATGGATATTAAAATAATTGCCTCAGTCATTTTTCTTTTGGTTCTATTATAATAGGGCAACTTTCATAAGGTTTTTCCTTTAAATTTAGTAAAATTATTTATCTTCAAATGCCATGTACTTATATGTTACTGGTATAATTAAAGGAAGAAATAAAATGAATATCATAAGAAATATATGCTTATTTATATAATATTGGATTGTCAGAAAAGTCAGGACATATTTTTCTATGCAAAAATGAGTCATGACTTTTCCGACAACTCAATATTTTTGCATGTAGAAATATCATTCTATTCCAAAGAATAGACCCTAAGATTCTTTCTTCTGCTTTCCATATAAATGCTGCCTTAAATGAATGTCTAAAACAAAAGTGAAAGAGGAACTTATATAAGAAATGGAAACAATTTGCTTGATTAACTGTACTCTTAGAGGGGAACAGTGGTCCAAAAAAATAAAAAATCATTCTATATGGCTTTAAAATTTGTCACCCTAAGAGCCTTTAATACGTCTATGTGTGGCATACTGGGAAGTTTTGGTACCACAAAACAGTAGAGGAGGCCTTGATGATTCCTGACCAAGGAGTTGCCATTGAGTTGTCTAGGGTCCCTAAACTCATCTACTCTTCATCCTGCAACCCCTCCCCCTCTGCTGGGGCTAGATGGCATTCCTCTCTGGATCACTGCAAAGCATCTGTCTTGGCTGAGCTGCTGATGTCTGTTTACTTTCTGTAAGGCGGCAGGGATAGTTGTTTGGGATTAAACATTCTCTTCTTTCTCTGGGACACAGAGAGAGTTAAAGCACTAATAAAATACATCAACGAAGAGAGCAGGTACTCAAGAATAAGAACTGCAGAACAGCGACAGCTATTTCTGCAGATGATTAAGCACTGTCTTGGGGTAATGTTCAGTCACACAGTTTTATTTATTTTACTTATATATGATAGGACTTCAAAAAGTTCACCGAAAAATGGAATTAAGGTATGAGTAGTCTATTTTGGTGCAAAAAAGAAAAAAGGTAAAATAAAGAAATATGTATTTTCCACGACCTTTTTGAAGATTACCCTTCTATAAATGAAGACTAGAACCCAGAGAGAAGCGGATAGCTTAGAGTTAGGAAGGGCTTTCTAGTCCAAGAAACTAAGGACTAAGGAGAGTCCATCAGTGTCCCAGCCCTTAACAGTCTCAGCATCTGGGACAAAAACCCAAACCAAAACATCAGTGTGCACACTAGCTCTAAAACGTAGCTCATTGTTGGAAAATAATGTTAGGGAAAACATGCTCCTAGGTTTATGCTCCAGGCAGGCAGGTTTTATAGAACTCTGCTCACTTTCCAGGTCCCTGTGTGAAGCACACCATTGGCCCAAGAAGCTCATGTATGACAAGGAGCTTTGTTATTAGACAGAATGTAGGGCCAGATCAGTATAACTGGATCTCTGAGCAAAGCCTCATGTAATGAAAGTGAAATAAGAAGAGGGAAACAGAAAAGCTTGTAGTCTAACGTTTGCTGATGAATGTTGCTAAGTAAAACCAATACGACTGTGGAGCCTTAAGTTTGAATGTGTAGTAAAGGCTGGTCTACTGAAAATCTAACTAGCCCTATTTATATCCATATAGTGCTACAGTAATGTGGAAATCGCAGAACTGTGGAAATTACAAAAAATTGCATTTCTTTGAGTTGCAAAATGAGGACAATTCCACTTAGTCTGGAGTGGAATTGTTAAGGGTATTTTCTTGCATTGCTGTTCTTCAAGAAGTGGCAGTTCAGTCTGACCCGCTAATGAAAGCTATGTGACTTGACGCCTTTACAGGGAGCCACACAACTGATGGCATAAGTCCCAGGTAGACAGAGAATTGTACTGGATGAATTAAGACTACCCAATCCTACTGTGCTGGGCAGGAGAAAATTGATCATATTTAACACATGCATTTAACAGACCTATCTAAGGAAGGAAGTCACAGAGAGACAACTAGGTCTCACTAGCTACTCCTCTTCACCACTGCCTTTCACACTTACCTCTAATGGCTTGACATTTAGTCGTCCAGTTTTATCCAGTGACACTCGTTTCTCTTTCTTCCTCTCTTCTGTGGTCGATAAATCCGTTGCATATCTCCTCCCACTTATCACTGCTCGTCTCAGTGCTTCTATGCTGTGTCCAGTTTTAGCTAAACAATCCATCTTCAGTGTCTTAAGAGATTGTGTTTTTATAGAAATGACTCCTAAATGTTCTGCCACAATGTTGGGGTCGATATTGACTGGCTGTTTTCCACAATGAGGAATTATTTTAACTGGAAGTTCCTTTTCTTTTAAATCTTGATCTAACTCTTTTTTCCCTATGTTGGGCTCCATTTTAACAGCATGCTCTTGTGTTTTTTCAACAATTCGACTGACGTCCACATCAGCAAAGAGATCAGCATGTGAATATTTTGAGCAAACTGTTTCTAATGGACAGTTTAAAATTGTACTAATAATCAAAGAAGCCACCTTATGAGGGAAGAAGCGATTTGTACCCTTCATGTCATAATAAAGATCTTTGTGTGTCCCGAACTGTTGTAGTATATGACTATAAACAGAATCAACGATCTGAGGAATAATTTCTGTACTTTCTGGGCTTAAAAAATGTTCTTCAGAATTAGCAGCCACAACATTAATGTTATTTCTGGAAATTTCAGCTGTCACAGATTTTGTCAGTTGAGATGCGATTTTATTTAACTCAGGCTTGGATACATTTTTAGCATATTTGCTTGAGGCACTGGGCAACTTCACCAACCTAGCCAAGAACAAGGCTAGTATTTCCTCTACAAACATGATATCTAACATGACATCTTTTCTGGATGAAGGATTTTCTTTCAATTTAAGGTTGTCAATAAGCTTAGTCACCTTTTCCATAATTGTGACAGTCTCCAGAATTAATTCTGAACTAGATGCTGCTGCTTCTTCTATTTGAGGATGAAATTCTGAATTGGAAATTTCTTTCACCATTAAAAAGCCTATGATATCGGAGAGGACCTTGCTCTTGCCCATTAAATCTTTATACATTGAAATATGTGAGCCCGAGTATTTTAAAACAGTGCTATAAACAGAAGTAACCACTTTTTCAATAGTTGCACTATTTGCTAACAACGAAGTAGGCGGTTCTTTGGCCTGTGCTACGACTTCAATCTGACTTTCATACATATAGTCTTGAAATGACTTTAATATTTTTGAGGCTATTTCTTGCATCTCAATGTTTAGAGACTTATTTGACTCCTTATCATCTTTTGGAAAGAAGGATAAGAGCTTTGATAAAAAATGTACAGCAATTTCTTCTATTAAGTTAAAAGGTAGTTTAAAAGTCCGAGATGGGTGATGCGAGGGAAGTCCAGAGGTTTGAGTAACATCTTTAAGGATATTTTCAACAACATTGTCCACCTCTGTACACTGACATGGAGTAAGTTCACCAGAAAAATAGTTTTGCAGCTGATTTCCAGCCACTTCCTGTACAACTAAATTGACGATGGTTTCTGTAATTGTTCTGCAACCCCTGATGATACAATTCTGTATACTCTCTTGAGATTCAAATTGTTCCAAGAGGTTATTATAAATAGTCTGAACCACTAATTGGATCATTTCATCATCATTAGGATGTAAGGATTCTATATACTGTATAGACATCCGCTCATCTTTGGAGAGCTCTGTCATAACTGTACTTACTAACTTCATTTGGAAGAAATCCAGCTGCGTGTACAAATCACCGTCAGATAATTCCATTTTAGTGTTCGCTACCGTGGAGAAAATTTTTGACAGAAGAGAAGAAATTATACTCTCTAAAAATTCACGAGGCAGAATTATGGTGTATGGCCATGATGTCTGACATTCTTTGCAGGCTGTTCTGGGCACCTTTCGGAACTTTTTAATGAACTCATTAGATTCTAAAGGCAAAGGTACTACTGAAATGGGAACTTCATTGTAGAGTATCCAGTTAAGCTGATGCTGAAAAATTTCTTCTATTACTGCATTGGCTAGCCTTTTTGCTAAATGCTCACTGTTACTATTGATGTCGTTACAGACAGAATCTTGAGATCTATATTCCTGCAAAATATTGCATACAGAGGAGTGAACAACCTTATTGACCCATGCTTTATCAATTGATGGCGTTTTAGCTCTTAAAGGTATACCATCTGAAGAAGGTGTTTTACTTGCAGGTGGCATTTTATGCATGGATGGTATTTTATCCCTAATTATCATTTTTATCTCTGATGGTGCTTTATCCACAGATGGTTCTTTCTGCCTGAGCGGTCCTTTATGAACTGACGAAGCTTTATCTGCAGGTGAGGAGGGCTGATTTCCCTGATTTTGGTTTAATCCTTTAATCTGAGCATTGGAAAACTCCCTTAACAGGGAATCAATCAGTTTCATAGCTGCATCACAGAGCTGGTTTTGATTTATACTACTGGCTACATTTCCACATCCATCGTCTGTGTCTTCCGATGGAGAAAAAATCAACTTGTCGACTATTCCAGAGATAATATCTTCTAGTAAGCCAGAAGGCAAAATCCCAGGGTTATTTTCTGGTTGGTTCTGAGGGCCATCTGGTTCACTGGGTGTACTGTTAGCCTCCTTATTTTTACCGTTTTCATCTTTTTCTTCCAACGCAGGAGCAGTATGGCTAGTGAAATCTGTTAGAGAAGCCTTGCTGTCCCCCTTAGTAACACAGGCCACTTTATCATTTAGGGGACTTTGGGATGTTGAATCACCTATTGGCCCTTGAAAAGAAGATATTCCTAATGCATTGCTCCAAATGCCTTTGCTGACGTCTTGCAAATGTTTAGGATGCAAGATTTGTTTGCCATTTGTAACACTGTAAGCTAGAGAAGCTCCTCGGGTCTCTCTAGTTTTCACCTTGGATTTCAGAGGAGGTAATTTAAAAGGTACACCTTCTTTTTCTAATGAATTCACCCTTTTTTCCTCACTCTTTTTCTTAGCTTGGGTTTTAAAATCTAATTCCAGCCCAGCCTTCTTGTTCTTTGCATCATTAGTAGCTGGCAAAAAATGTTGATGATGTGTCTTATTACCTTGTCCTTTTGTATATTTTCTAGCTGAACTGTCTTTCCTCTGAATTTCATTCACTGTAGGTGCTGCGTGCTCCTGAGTATCCTTACTTCTCACGCTGGTTGTTGTTGGAGTAACTTTTGATATCTTTGCATTATCTTCCCTTGTCGAACTCCCCTTATTTTTTTGGTCCCCTTTCTTTTTATTTGCCGTATCTCCAGCTAATCCTGATGCTAGGGTAGTTACTTGGCCCTTCATCATGCTAGTTACAGCAGTACATATAGGCTCATGGATGCCACCCTCCGTCACTGATGTCTCCGCCTTTTTGAAATCACCTTTCTTATTAAATGCTCCTCTGTCCATTTTGTTTTGTAGGCCTGAAAAAGCTGACTGTCCTAATGAAGAAACTGGGCTCTCCTTTAAGCTTCTGTTCATCTTAATAAACATTTCATACGGTAGGTGTCGAACTCTTTGTATGATGTTATCCATCTCTTAAAACGAAAAAAAGGTAGAAGACCAATCTCCTGAAAAAAGTGGTTGAATGCTGAAAGCAGACATGGCCTTCTTGACTAGAGCAGCAATCGTGTTTGTAACAAAGCTACTCCTATCGCTTTTCTGAACATTTCCAGATCCATATATTTCCATGACCTCGGCATACACAGAATCAGATATCTTACCAACTATCTCTTCATTTACTGGTGGCAAAGAAAATGTTTCTTCAGCGTGTGCTAAAACTTTAATTTCATTTTCCCTAAATTCCTCTATCAAGGCATTTGCAAAATTTATAGCTATGCCTATAAGGTCTTGTTCTGATAGTTCTTTGTCCTTACGATTTTCAGTGACACTTGGGAGAGTACAAAACTTGCGGACAAGATCAATGAGGACATCTTCTAAAAATGTGGCGGAATACACAGAAGCCTGTGGTAAAGATACTGTTTTTTCTTTAGCAGGAATTGAGAGTTCAGTGGCCTGGTCTTTTTCAGATAGGTATTTGGAAGAGGATTCTTCATCACATAAAAATGGCCGCAAATGGTGATCCATAATTTCCTTCATAATGAAACCAGCTATTCTCCTGAGCAATGAGTCTCCTTTTTTGTACACATCTTTTGGTGCTTCAGCCTGGAATTTCTTATTTTTCGTAATATTGTTACATACAGAGTCAATAAGGCTCTCGATCGCCTCTGATTGCATACTTTCTGCATGCTCTTCAGTGGTGGCAAGTCTAATTTCATGTTCAGAAATTTCTGTTATAATTTCATCAATCAGTTTTGAAGCTGCATTCACAAATTCATAGTTTAGTGGCACCTCTTCCTCTTTTAGCTCAGTTGCTGTCTCAGACGAAGGGGAGATATATGCTAGAAGCTTATAGATAATATCTTCTAAAAGGGAATAAGGCAATACTGTAATGCATGATGGCATGCTGTGGCTGTCGTCATAGATGGTATCAAGTATATTTCTGATGATTGTCTCTTCTTGGAGAGAGGAATAGGATGTTATTAATTCTCCTGAAACTAATGACTCCACCTGATAATCATAAATTTCACCTAACAGCAAATAATATATTTTCTTCCCAAAGCCAATGGCATCACTTTGTATTGCCCTATAAGTATGAATCAGAGACTTATATTCTTCTAATATTTTTTCGTAAATTAAGATGACAATTTTTTTAACCATTTCTTCATATCCTTCTGAAAAATACAGTTTTTTGTCCAAGTTATCTGCAACTAAAATTTGTGACTTGGTGAACTCCAGCACAATTGATTTTACTACTGTTGTTACAGTATCAGTAATTTTGGCTTTTGCTTTACAATAGATGGTATCAAGTATATTTCTGATGATTGTCTCTTCTTGGAGAGAGGAATAGGATGTTATTAATTCTCCTGAAACTAATGACTCCACCTGATAATCATAAATTTCACCTAACAGCAAATAATATATTTTCTTCCCAAAGCCAATGGCATCACTTTGTATTGCCCTATAAGTATGAATCAGAGACTTATATTCTTCTAATATTTTTTCGTAAATTAAGATGACAATTTTTTTAACCATTTCTTCATATCCTTCTGAAAAATACAGTTTTTTGTCCAAGTTATCTGCAACTAAAATTTGTGACTTGGTGAACTCCAGCACAATTGATTTTACTACTGTTGTTACAGTATCAGTAATTTTGGCTTTTGCTTTACATGGGTTTTCAGAGTCTAAGATATTATGCGAGAATACATAGAAGATTTTGCACAAAAGCTCAGAAATTACTTCCTCCAAAAAGACGGCCGAATTCACAATGAAAGACAATTCTCTTTGTCCAGGATCTCTCGCTCTGGGTTTGTAAGCTTGATCAGCTGTACCTGGAGGAAAAGTTTTATCTTCTGATAAAAATGACTGTAGATGATGGTTAAATATTTCTTTTATTATATAACTTGCTATTTTTGCAACAGGCATACTACTTATTCCATTTCTGTCTCTTGTTAGAGATTGGTACAGCTCTGAATGACAAATATCAGCATAAATTGCATCAACCATAGCCTGAATAGCTTTTTCTGAAACCCCACTTTGTTCATCACTTTTGTGTTTAGTAATGCATATTGCATGTTTAGAAATGATTGACATGATTTCATCAATCAGCTTCATGACTGTGCTACTGAAGTCTGATTGCCAAAGTTCTGTGTCTTCTTCGCTGAAGTCCAATGGGTTTACCTGAGATAAAATCTGAGTGACTATTTTTTCCAAGTGTGTATGTGTAAATACAGTGGTATATTTTGTACACGTCTGTCTTTGGAGTCTTGATTTACTAATATCATAATGAACTCTTTTTATCAAAGCGTCAGCATTGAGTTTTGCATATAATTGAAAAAGAATCTTTGCTATGAGATCTGGATGAATTTGCCAATAAAAAATGTCAGCTAGGATAATTTTAGTGACCTTCTCAGCCAATGTCTTTGTATCATGGAGAAAACCTTCATTAGAAAATTCTAGTTGAAATTTTTGAAATACTTTGCTATACACCATGTCAATAATTTTAATGATTACATCTCTCTCTATTGGTGGCAAACACAGCTGTTCCTCAGCATTTTCTAGGACGCAAATTTGAGCTCTTGAGAATTCATCTGTTATCAAATATATGAGTTCTTCAGCTGTTTTAAAAAGTTCTCTTTCTGAATCTTTTATTGATTTTGCTTGTGTGATTTCTAAAAGCCTTTCAAATATTTTGCTCAAAACTCCGAAGATCACATCTTCCAAAAAAGCTGAGGAGTAAACACTAGCAAAAAACTGTTGCCTTCTTGTGTCATGAAAGTATGTATCTGGCGAAGGCAACAAATTTCCATAAACAAATGGATGAAGATGTTGTTGGAAGATAATTTTAATGATAAAGCCTGCTATTCTATCAATAAGAACACTGTTACTGCTTGTGATGTCATGCTCAACGGTTTCTTGAGATCCACAGTTTTGCAAAATATTTCTGAGTACTGAATCAACTAGATGCTGAGCATCATCCTCAGAATAAACAGAGTTGGTTTTCTCTTCATCTTTTGAAAATCGAATTTCATGTTGGAAAATTTTCATCCTAATATCACTGATTAGTTTTGAAGATAATTCATCAAAATTAATTCCTAATCCGTCTTCTGGAATATCACTGCACAGAAGCATACTAGATGCATAAGGAAAGACTCTAGTCAACAGTGCTTCAATTATATTTTCTAAAACTGTGTATGGCAGTAAGGTGTTATATGGAGATAAATGCTGGTGTGACTTGGTGGATTTACTGAGGCCACTGGAGATGTTTTGCACAATATTCTCTGCTGTTAACGTAGCATAAGAAGAAGCTGACAAATCTCCAGAAAACAGTGGGTAAACAAGATAATCGGAAATAGCTGCCACAATTAAATTGCTAATGTTTTCCACAAAACTATCACTGTCTCTAAGCTCATCATTATCAGCTTCATGGTCTAGCCCATATTGTTCCAGAACATTCTTGTAAACTGAATTGACAAGTTCATCCACAGTGTCTGCATCGACAGTGGGTAAAGACTGTTCTTGGTCACCACAAAGAATGCAGATTTTAGCTTCATTGAAATGATTATTTATTGAGTTTACGATTTTTTGGGTCATTGTATCCAGTTCATGCTCAGTGTTATAGTTTGCATCAAAGACCTTTGATAAAAGCCTGGTGATAATTTCTTCCACAAATGCGTTAGGATAAAAACCCACACCTAATGAGGATGGAGTTTTCTGGGATGTGTGTGACTCTTCGCCATCTTTAATCATATTTGATATTTCATCCAATGGAGCTTTTGAATGAGGTAAACCTTCACCATGCAAAAAGGGTTGAAGATGAGTTTCGATAATCTCCTGAATAATAAGACAGGCCATTTGATCGACTATAATTGGGCTTTGACTTACTATATTTTTCTGTATTGACACAAGGGAATCAGACATCTGTAAAATATTATCATAAATAGACTCCACCATATTTTGGAGAGTTTTTTCTGTATATAGATGTTGGTGATCATATTTAGTGAGCCAAATCTTATGCTTTGAAATGGCTAACATAACTTTTTTAATTATACAGGTGGATATCTCACTAAAATCTGAAGTCATTAAACAGCCCTTTCCTAAGCTTGATGACTCACCAGGTAAAGGAATGAGCTGATACAACAGTCCTCTGACGACATCTTCTAAAAATGAGTGCGATAACATGGTGGCATAGCCTGTTGAATGTTGACCCTGGGAATTAAGTTCTCTTAAGTTATTTTGAAACTTCTCTAGTATATTCTCAGCATTCAGAGGATGATATGAATTAGATTTGAGCCTCCCCACAAAGCACAATGGGAGTTGGTAGTCTGAAATCTCTATCAATATGCTATTAGTGATCTGGTCTGCTACTGAGGCGATAGCATGTGCCAGATGAGTACTGTAGATAAGTTTTGATTCATAATCCCATACAACATCATTACAAACTGAGTCAACAATTTTACTAACAGTTTCTTTACAGACTGGTGGGAAATATATCTGTTCTATATCCCGTAAAACAGAGACTCGAACATTGTTAAATTCATCCACCACAGAGTTAACACCTAATACAGCCATCTCATTGAGCTGAGACTCAGTGATATTAACACATTTGGTCTGCAATGAAGTACAGAGATTCAAAAAAATGCCTGCAATTATTTCCTCCAAAAATGTGGCAGAATAAACTCTTGTGCTCAAGCCTCCTAGATGTTGTTTGTTATGAATAGATGGTATATTCATTACCCCTTTTTTTGGTCCTAGAAGGGGAGGAAGAAAAGAAAATGTTGTACTTTTCTTCCCATGTGGAGCTTGTGATTTGGAACAAAGAGCACTGAGATTATTCAATGCCTCCGTCAAAGGTTTGCTGTCATAATTCATGGATCTCACAGAGCCTTTATCTTGTCTTGATTCTTTTAATTCTGGCCTTTTTGCTTTGGGGATACCATAAAGTCTTTCTTTTGTCTTATGTGTTAAATGCTGGTTTATAAAAGGTAGATTTCGGGGGGGTTGCTGTACTCTGTGTGACAGTTGTTGCATTAAGGACTTTACCAAGCTATGAGACATAATACTAAGCATAGACTCTTGATCTGTTCCTTCTGTAATTTCCAAAAGGTCTGACTTATCATATCCTTCAAATGCTGGGTCAGTATCCATTGTTCTATAATAACCAAATTCTTCATCCTTTATGTTTTCAAGTATGTTGAACAGTTGGCATTCTGTTGATACTTCATCAGAGAAAGGGTCATCTGCAAGGGAGGTATTGGCTGTGTTTTCTTCTGAAAGCATTTTACTAAGTTTTTCATACATGACATGCAGAAGAAAAACTGATTTGGAGGACAGCCCCTGGTTCTTTCTAGGTACACTCCAACTCTGCTGGTGACTTGCAGATGGGAAAATTTCTACTGCTGTCCTATCAGAATACATACCCAAACGTGGGTGTTCATCCGGCAAAAACAAATCTGAAACAATATTAAAGATTTTATTAACTGCTTCTTCGGACTCAAGAAATGGTAGATGACCAACCAGGGGGCCTAATTTACATGCTAGGTAATTTGGTTTATTTTTATGTATGAGTTGATCAATTCGGGGACTAGGAATTGAATTCCAGTTTCTGCAGTCTGCGTGTCTTTTCCTAATTTTGGTTTCGTTGTGATTGGCCAAATTATGGATTGTAAGTGATTGATTTCTTCTTTTGCTGTTAGGCTGATGATTTATTCCTATTTTTCTGGACAGAACATGAATAACTCCTAGCAGGAGATCTTGAAAGAGATCGTCCAACTTAGTCACAGCCACTCTGGGGCAGTAAATGTATTTTGTTTCTATAGCAACCATTTGTTGTGCAATGTTTGCCTTTAAAATGTCATTGTTAAGAAGAATTCGAATAATGATTTCAGAAATGCTTAAAGCAAGTTCTCTGATAGAAATTGACCGACTCTCAAACATTTCAAAATGAAGTAAAATAACGTTGTTAAAAGCTGCTTCTTGGATTTCCAGTGCTTTCTGTATTGTTTCCCCAGAATAATGAGAAAGTCTTAAAATTATACAGGAAATAACTAATTCACTGAGATGTTCACATAATTGATTAAGTGAAAAATCAAAGTTTCTGCTTCTCAGAAGTTGTTTTGATTTGTATTTCTTCCTTAAGAATGTGGAGGCAATAGATGCTTTTTCATCATAAGGACCTTAAAACAAAAAACATTTCACTTTTAATACACAGAAGGAAAAATGGTGACCAGAGACAATGCTGGCAATATCTTACATATAAATTTCA
>NW_006203911.1:546477-550116 GCF_000334495.1 Tupaia belangeri chinensis
ATCGGTAGAATCCTTACATCAGCTAGAAAACTAAGAAGATAGCTCTGGAAAATTGAAATCTCTAAAGGCTCATTTCTTCCTTGAATAGCTAGCTTTGTTGCTTTAAGAAGCTGGAACTCCTGAGGCAGAGAAATGATCTCTAAGTTTTAGTGTTGTAATACTCTTCCAGAGACCCCATGATCTCCAGAAACCTCAGGTAATTATTGAGAAAACATTTAGCTGTATTAGCTAATTTTCCAATTCAGCATATATTAAATTGAATTGGAGAACACTGCTGATGTTGGACAGTTTTTTGACATACACAAATAGCTATGTCATATAGTTCAATGCAATATATGCATGTAAGCAATCATAGAAAGGGAGTGGAAATATTTCTGTAAGCATGGATCTAGAGTATTATTCCTACAAAGAATTCAAGTCAGACCCTGAAATGTGAGCAGACCGAGAAGTTTAATGCTGCTATTCTTAGGAAGGGTGTCAGTAATAATGGCAGAGCCAGCAGGTGGCATGGTGGTTAAGGCGCTGGACACTCCCACATGGCCAACCATGGTTTGAATCCTGGACCTGGTGGCTTGCTTCCTCACTTTCCTTCTCTCTGTGTGTGTGTCACCCTCTCTGGTCAAATTAAAGTAAATGAATGAATAAGTAAAATTAAATAATTCTTAAAAAAATAATAATGGCAATGACTTTACTATTCAGAGGGAAGTTGGATCATTACTCTGCCATCGATTACCTATGCATGAGGTCTGACTATAATAATGTAGGAAGTCTTTTTTAAAGAACTTTAAAAAACCTTCTTGGAAAGTCTTTTGGGGGAATTGCCTTTAGAGCAGTTGTATGTACCACATAGTCACATTCGTGCTCAAACAAAACCTACTGCTTTAAATTATGTTTATTTCATTTATAGACAGGGAAAACAGAACACTCCTCCAAAGAAAAATTATGGCAATGCATAGCATTTTTTATCAGCATATTTTCAACAGACTGGTTGAAAAATACCCAAGTAGATAAACATCCACCCTAAGTTGAAGGGTATTTTCAGAGAAGCAGCAAATGCAACTTCTTGGATGTGAGGGTAACAATAAAACACTTGAAGTTTTTTTTCTAAAATTATGCCAACTCTTTATAAATCATTTCTCACTCACCTCTGATTTCAAAGCTCTTGAAATGTGTGAACACATCTGTAGTAACGTATCTTGCTATTTGGTGGATTTCATCTAATTCCAGTTCCTGATTCATAACAGCAATGACTTCAATATCTTCAAAAGTTGCAGTTTTCTCTATCCTTGGGGACTTAACGTTCCACTTTTCTAGTAAAGTAAAATCTCTGTTTGCTTCAAGGTTTTTGGTTTCTTTTTCACTTTCATAACTGATTCTTCTTTCCCATATTTTAAGCAAGCTTCTCTTATCCTTTAGTTCTTCAGGTACCATGGATGAAGCTTTTCCCTTTAATAAAAAAACTGGCTTAATTGTTTTCATACTTTCACTGGAAGTGTGAGGTGGTGAGCTGGGAAGGCCATAACTCAATGGCATGGTACTGATATTTTGTACAGCTGGACATATTTTCAGTGGAGAAATGGTTGTCTGTCTTTGATTTAGGTGAAACACTCTTTGATTTTCACCGTCTTCTATTTCTCTGAAGGACCAGGCATGCTCTTGTGCTGACGCACTGGCTTTCTGGAACAGTTTTTGTAAAACACTGTCTTTAGTGAGTGGGCTGTTTCCTTTCATGGCTTGATCAAAATGGCTGAGGTGTTGGATTTCAATTCTAGAATATGATGGTTTAAGTTGTGATTCAAGCTCTTCCACTGGCTCTGTGGTTTTAGATGTATCTCCTGCAGAGTATCTGACAGAGGAAGGCAGATTTGAAGACCTGTCCTTTATTTTCATACTCTCTTCTGAATAAAACATCAAGCCAGGGATTTGTGAAAGATCTGCCTGGCAGCTAAAGCTCCTTAACTTTGAGAAGGGCACTTCCATCCTATTTGGAAATGGAAATCTGGCCCAATTAACAACATGGGTATTTTCAGCTCTTGGGAGTGGATTTTCTTTTGAATGGCTTTTGATCAATGATTCATAGAAATGAGTACACTGTTCTATAAGTGTCTTGATGATCTGACTTGGTACAGTGTTTTCTCCAACTATGCTAATCAAAGATGGTTCCACTTGGCATTTTTCTTGGTCTAGCTTGTTCTTAATTATACCAAGCATGTCATTGACAGCATTAGTAGCGTAAGTAAGCAATTCTGAATGGAATGAATACAGCTGCTGGAGGCAATCCTCTATGTTTTCCTGGGAAATCATAGTACTTGATTTAGATTCATCAGGAAATTTATTCAGAGGTTGTAACTTTGGCAATATATTTCGTAGTGCTGTTTTATGCTGGATAGCAGAAAAGTTTTCAATAGGCATTCTCACAATTTCAGAAAAAGTAGACACATAGTTAAACTGTAGGTCTACAAATGTCTCTAAGGTGTTCAGAACTCCCTCAACGATCTCTTGAGCAATTCGGTGGCTAGAGCCCAAACAAATTTTATCTTTTAACTTTGTGTTATAGGTTGGTGCATTGTTGTTTGTTGCTACTAGAGCTGGTTTTTTGTTCACTTGAATTTCTTTATAATCTACTGTGAACTTCTGAGTCAAGAAGAAAAACTCTAATTTTTTGGAAAGGATTTCAACTACTTCCTGGCCAAACAGACAAATTTGCATTTGGGAATTTGCAACTCTACTAGAATATCTTTGAAAATTATGATGGCCCCTACTTTCACAAGACTCAGGAAGTGACAAATTTAAGAGTGAAACAGAGTACTCTAGTTCTTTCGCTTTTATTAAAATTTCATTCAAAGCAGTCTCAGCTACCATCGTTAGCTTGTATTGTTCATTTTCTATGTCAGGTGATTCTATTTGCCATTTATCAAACATTTGTTTTAAAATACCTTCTTTGGGAAAATTTTTCTCTAGTTGAGAATAAACATTCTCTAAAGAAAAATGTGCTTTTGGATTTGCAAGACAGAGTGTACTTAAATCCTGTGAATATCTGAGGTTATCTGAATGGGAGCCTTTCATTGGGTCAGCCAAATTGTCCTTGCTAGCATACAATCCTTTCAAAACTGTATTAACTATTTCCCTTGCTGTCATGAGTTGGTCAGAAAAAGCTTTTGCATGTACTCCTGCTCTATTTTGCTTCCCTTTCTCAAACTCACTTAGAATAGTTTCCAAAATCATACAAACTATATCCTTTGCATACTTTATCATTTCTGCAGTGGGGAGTTTTATTCTTAGTGTGGAATTTTTAGTATCGTCTGTTGATAGTGGGCGTTGCAGTTCCATGGCAGTCTTGGACTGTCTGCCTCTCAGAGTCTTCTCTCCAGGACCTACCTTGGTCTTCCTTTTGGCCTTAACATCACCCTGTCCTGACTGAGGTTTCATTCTAAATTTAGGTAAAGAGGTAACCTTTGACTTTGCTTTAAAACTCTTTCTAAAACCCAGCCTAGGGCTGCCCTTAGGGCTAGTTTTAGAACCGCAGGGTCTCAGAGATTGCATTTCATCAGACCAATCTTTAGGGGATGACTTCTCTTCTAGATTCAGCAAAACAAAGTCTGTGATGTTTTGGAGAACTTTTTGAACCAATTCTTTCCC
>NW_006203911.1:550415-576329 GCF_000334495.1 Tupaia belangeri chinensis
ATTTGTAATGGAGAAGATTGCACCGAGGTTTCCAACAAAAAGACACTTTTAACGTTTGTGAAAGGATAAACTTGTGCTACCACATCTTCAAGGACAGCACATCTTTTTTCTGCTGGTTTCAATTCCCTGAAACACGGGGGACTCCATGGTGATTTATCACTGCCGGATGCTTCTGATTCTCTCCTTGTCTCAGTATTTCCGTATAAGGCTGTCACAACCACTGAGAACATTTTTCTAAAAACCTTTTCAACTATGTCATTTGCAACACTACTTACATGTGACTGCAAAGCTTTATTTCGTGCTGCTGTTTTAATTTTACAATCAGATGTAAAGCGAGAGAGATCATTAACTGAAGGCCAATGGTCTATGTCTTCTGTTACCTTTAGATACACCTTCTTTAAAATTTCTTGGACTGCCCTTAACAAAGTGGGTGTTTTTTCCTGTGTAGAATCTGCATTTCTAAATATTTCTTCCAATACAATTCTCAGGGTTTCCTCTTCTGATATAATTCGGTTTTGATCTGGGCATTTTGAAAAGAGGGACAGTGCGGTACTGCTTTCCATCTTTCCTTGACCTGGCAGTATTTCATTTTGTACAGCCAGGTCTGTAAAGAGACCGGGGTTCTGCTTTGAGTAAAACTGACTTTCCTTTAAAGATATTTTATCATGCAAACTCTTCAAGATATTATTGATAGTTTCCCTCAAAATGATGCTTTCTTGGAAGGAAATGTTCTTTGGATATGAATACATCTTTTGGATTTCCAAGTCTATATCTTTTTTAATAAGTGTTAAAATAGTATTGGCAATGATGTTAGCATATTCTTTAAGACTAGCTTGTGATACATGAATTACAGGTTCATGTTTTTCTCCGTAATTAGTGAGTTCTTGACTGATCATTGTTTCACCTGCTGATATTTTCATGCTATTCACCTCTGATGGCATTTGGTTTGATTCAAGAAATAAGATGTCATCTTGTTTACGACTTGTAAATTCTGGGCTAACCGATGATTTTTCCCTAGCATTGGAATCAAGAGTAAGTAGCAAATTTGCTCTTTCCATGACAAAAGATTTTAACCTCTTCGAAATAGCTTTAGTAATCAAGTTAGCATTTTCATTATATGGATCAGGAATAGATTGCTCAGTGCCTTGTTTTTGACATATAGTTGTCCGATCGTCATCAGAATAAGCTGATTGCAGCTGAACATCTTTTGCTTTTCTTGGTAATCTAAAGTTCTCCTTTTCCCTTTCATTTGTTGAGTCCGTAACAGGAGGTTGTGGACACTCTACTGTTAGAGATCTATCAGATGACATTAGGGACAATCTGGCAGATGTAGAATCTTGTGCATTTGTGTCACGTGTGATAGCAGAAGTGAGATTCTGCAGAACGATATCCACCATATCATTGGAAATCATGGCAACATATGACCTAGGAACGAAAAGCACTGAAGTCGCCTCATTTGCGCACCCAGAGACTGTTCCAGAATTTGCTCCCAGGTGTGTCTCATCTATGTTACGTTTAAGACTAGATGCAACAAGTGAGAAATTGTTCTCATCCAGTGTTTTCTCACAAATGTCACCTAAGATGCCCCCAGTGGTATCTAATATTTGAAACTGGAGTTTTTTTCGAAAATCACTTTTATTGAACAGCTTTTCCCAAACATCTGCTGGCCAATGGTGATCAATCTCTCTGCTGGGTATGCTTTTTTCATAGTTATCTCTAGTAGATACAACTTCTAACACTGTGTTAGCAATCTGACTTGTAATACTTTCAGGAGTCAAAACCTTATGAGTTAAGAATGGGGTTATTTCTTTATCTAACTTAAGTTTTATTTCTTGTAAAATCTTTCTAGCCACTTGTGTCACATATATATTTAATTTAGAGGCAGTCAGTTGACATATGGAGGTGCTCTTTCCTGACTTACGATCTACAGAGCCACGGGAAAACTGATCACTAGAATATGAATCTTTGATTGATAACCCTGGTTGGCTTAAAGAAGGCACATCCAGATGTAAAGTTGATGGAACTACAAAACCAACATGAGAGCAAATCCTAGATCTTATCCTTGAAGAAGCAAATTCTCCTAAGTTTGTCAATATTGCCTGTATAATATCTTCAACCACGTTTATTCTGGTCAGTTTACCAATGTTGAGTTTGGCCTCACATGCACGTGGATTTATGTCTGGTATGGTAGAATAAACCGAGGTTTTTCCTTCACTGATCTGTTCAGGAAAAGATGTATTGGCTGTGATAGTGACAGTGTCACACTTATTTTCATTTCTATTTCTATCTGTCACAGCAGCAGAATAAAGGTTTTGAAATATGGTTCTAATTACATCTTCTGCAACAATGATTACATCTGTTTCAGACACTAAAGGATCCATTGTCTTATCTGGAGCTTGAGCAGATGTTTGAGCAACTGGCTCATTGTCAGTGTAAGGAATGTTCCATAAATGGGGCCAGGGGGGAGTAAGTACATTTAATTGCTCGATTAAATCATTCTGAAAAATTTCATTTAAAATATTTCTTATAATGGGCACAATTGGAGATTTTTGTGGTTCTTTGAGTTCTACCTCAATTTTTTTCAACATCTTTTCTAACTCCAGTTGCTCAGGAGAATCTGATTTACTTTCTTCTTCTGGTGATCCTTCCTCTTCAGTACTTTCTTTTGCTGTATCTGCTGGATCATGTGGATATGATTCTGGTCCAGCTCCTCCAGGGAGAAAATTTCCATAGACGGGCCTGTATCTATACTTATCCATCTCTCTCTCTCTCAGTTCTGCTTCACTAAACATATCTAGAGGCATTTTATCTAAAATTAGACTGACTAGCTTTTTAAGCATTTCTTTCTCTTGTAGTGAGCTGCGTGCACATTTACCCAGATCTGTCAGGCTCACATTTAATGCAGTTTGAATAGCTTTCAGAATAACACTTGCTATCTTCCTTGTATGCACGTATAAAGAAGACTGCAAGAGTTCTTCTTGTTTATTAGCCCAAATGTTGGCACTTTCACTTCCCCAGTTTGTCTCGTTGCTCTTATTTCCACTGACTATAGCACCCGCAGTTTTAAAATTTCTATTGGCAAGCCCTTCCAATTTAGCAAAAACTGAGCTAAGGATATCTGAAGTCACAACTTTCAGTTTATTTGGATATTTGTCTTTGGTACTCCTTTTTCTGGGGGCCTTAGTTCCTTCCTTTATGGTAGTTGCCTCCTGACTGCCCTGATGGATTACGCTGGACATGGCATTGGAGATTATGTCAGAACATTTGCTCATTTCCTCAGTGAGTGAGGAAAATGTTAGGCTGTCAGTGTCAATATGCTCCAAGACGGCTTTAAATTCTAAATGTATAAAACTGCTATCCATCTCAGCATTACATAATTTTGTAATGATATCTTTTAAAATTTCATGAGAAATAAGCTGAATGTCAGGCTGCAATGCATTGATGGTTTTCAAATTCTCGTTGACCCAATCTCTGTTTAGCTCCTTATCAGAGGCAGGAAAATGTGGATGGCTTCCTTCAACTTTGCATAGCATGTCATATAAGGTTTCTCCAATTTGATCTAATACTTGCAATCTGGCACATTTGTGGACTTCCTTTTGCCCAGGAGGCCAAGAGTAAGAAGAAAACATTTGTTGCTCAATGTCAGTCCTTCCATAATAGACTTGGGACCTAAGCTTCTTTGAAGGGAGTGGAAGATTGCTTTTATCTGTCTTTTCACTTAATACTTCACAAATACAAGTTACTAATGAACTTATCATAATGTCATTGTTTAACTTTGTGACAATACGATCTAATTCCTTTTCAGCGTCTGCAAGAAATCCTGTGTCTATAAAGTTCTTGGGAGGGCCCCTTGCCCTAAAATTCAGATTTTTCTTATTGTGTTTTAGTTCCTTCTGTATAGCACCCACAACAATTTTTACCACTTTTGTTGCATATGCACTAAGCTGAGACCGAAATGAAGATTTCTTGCCAGGTACGGGCATTGAATTGGCAGTATGGCTTTGAGAATGGAAGCATATTTGCAATTTTGGAAAAATAAATGACTTCAACTTCTTAAAAATTGTATGAGTGATCTTATCACTAATATGAACCACAGGTTCAGATGTTGATTCGCTTTCTCTAGCTTCTAGCCAGGGGGGCTTTGTAAGGTCTGTAAAAAGGGGAGATAAAAATTTCAACTTCCTTTCACTCTCAAACCATATTTCTAGTGGATCTTTGTCTGGCACATCAACAGTATTTACAGATGTTTGGTGTACTGGTAAAGAAACAGAATGTTTGGGGGCATTGATGAAGCAACTAGAAGCCACATGAAGTATTTTTAATACAGCATCTGTTATTTCATGAGCTACTGAATGAACTTCTGACTCAGAAAAGATATAGTCCATCAATTCTTGATGTGACAGGCCTTGTGGTTTTCCTGCTAGAAGTGAAGCTTCTTGACCATTTTTATTAAGTAGGTGGCAAGGGGCCACTGAAGACATGTCTTTGAGTACTTCTGCTAAAATACTTATAATGATGTTTTCTGATGCTTTTTGTATTTTGTGCTTTTCATCTTGACTGAAACCCCAAATGTCTTTATTTAAATATGGCTTATCCTTAAAAAGATTTTTATTGTTGAATGTTGGAATGTCAGTCTTTAACTCACAATCATGAAATGCTATTTTGCCTTGACAAGCAGATCTTGTAGGTGAGTTGACAATTCTTTTAGAGTTGAGACCAGCATTTCCTCTTGTTGACCAGTGATCAGGAACTTGTCCTTGTAATTGTGTTTTTTCATCATTGACAGATAAAATCAGTACATTCTCCACGATTTTGTTTATTTCCTCATTTTCGTCTTCGGAGTAAATAACCATTCCAGGAACATTGATAGGTGGAAACGGTTGTCCGTGTTTCGAACCATCAACTCTTCTAGTGCTGGTAAATCTACTTTCACCCTCAGTGCTAGAAGGACTGCTCAGTCTGTGGCATCTACTCCTCTGGGCATATGTTTTTACTGGTTTCTGATGTAGCTGAGTCAAGATATGGTCAAGTAGCTGAAGAATGACTACCGTTTCTTGGGTTGCAATAAGCCTTTCATTATTAAGTCCAGTTTGTATGTAACCTAGTACAATGCTGATTGCTTCCTTTATGTAACCAACCACAGAGGACTGGGACAAAATATTTGACACTAAATTTTGTATGACTTCCTTGTCAATAAAATTAGCTGCATCGGGTTCAGCACTAGATTTCATTTTGCTGGCTTTTTCAAATACTGTATGTGTTGGCTCTTTCCTGTATTCCTGATGAGAAAGTCCAGATGTAATTTCGAGATGCCCAAGCTCGTTTTGCTTCAAAGACATAAGAGCTACCAGCTTTTCTAAAATCACATGAACCATATCCTCTGCAACCTCACTAATGTTCTCTACAGTAAAAGGCAGTGAAGCTTCTGAAGGTTGTTCTTTAGGGAAAATGAACTGTTCTCCACTGGCTGCTAAGTCTGATTTAAAGTGGACCGAGACATCTTCCTGGGAAAACACATCACTACATTTTTTTTCAACCGCAGACTGCAGTTTCTCCAGCAAATTTTCCACAATTTCAGAAGCTGCTGGAGAAATATCAAAATTGGAGAGAAAGTTTCCTTTGTCAGTTTCAGTTTGGTCAACTAAAACTTCAGCCGTTGTTGAGGAAAGAGTGGATATGGCATGGGTTAAATAAGATACCAGTTCTTGAAAAATATTCTCTAAAATCAACTCAGTTTCTTCTTTTAGGCAACATTTAAAGTTATCAAAATCATGTTTGAGCTTATGCATCTCACTGAGAGTTTTTGCTTTTTCATCAGAAGACAGCAGAAATTCTATGGCATCTGTCTCTGTGGAAGCATCCTTGGTTTTCACTGTGACAGTTTCAACTGATACAAAAAGGTGACTATCAGATTCACAGGTTTGGGGCCTGTGATGTTCACAGATGTCATAATATTGAGTTCCAGAAGTAATGTTTTTACCTTTTCCATGATGAGTTTTTCCTACAACTGTTCTTTCTGCATAGGCAGAAGATGGTTTTAAAGGTGTGGCTGGGTGTTCGCTCCATTGACCTATCAGCGCCCTTTACACCAGGCTCTGCCTGAACTGTCTTTGTTGTTTTATATGTAAACATTTCACTGCATGTGCTACAGCAACTGGAACTCTCTGAAGAGAGGGAGGAGTCAGCAGACATTGGGTACATGCTACTTTTCACCCTTTCTTCGTATTTTGTGATGACTGGGTATAATATGCTGGTCACCGCAGCCACAATCCATGTCATGACATTACGGATTATATCAGTCAGCTCTTCAGAAGTTACCTGGAAAGGAGGTGTGCAGGGGTACAAGGAAAATTAAATATAAATTTACTCTATTCTAGGGATGAGGGCTAACCTTTAATTCTGTGTAGCAAACAAAGCATAGCCAGCATACAGTCATGGTATACAGAAAAATTACAGGAAAGGCTCTTTTTCGGGCTGACCCTATAGGCTCGATTAGAGGGCCTCATCCCTCATAGTTGGCAGCATGGTTTGAATCCTGGCCCTGGTGACTTGAAAAGCAGGCCAAGTGCATGTGAGTGCATACCACACACCTTCTGGCAATTAAGAAAAAAAAGAAACAAAAAAGTGTCTCCTTAGAATATCAGATTAACTTCAAGGGAGTTTATTCTCTATGGTTATCTATTCTTTAATTATGATTCCCTTTGGCTCAAAAGCCTTTGGAAATTTTTAGCATTTGTTATGGGGATACATGATTTAGGAGTAAGAAACAGCCAAGTGGGCATCTAGGCCCATGTGAAACAAATGCTTTGGGAAAAAATAAAATGGTTTTAAGATCCAGGCAATGTTTATTAAACATACAAACCACATTACCTCTAACGGGTGATTTCATGAGGCAAATCTGTGGTCAAAACATCTCTGTGCCTTCACAGAGAGGCTCCTTCTGCTTTGGCATGTTTATGTAAGATATGAAGTTAAAACATAAGGCCCCATGGAGCAGGGTCTGTATGAGGGCTCTGTGGCCCTTGGCTGCCTTTCACTGTCATGTGACCACAGCTAGTAGTTAAGTGTTAATGGAAGGTGACAATTAGCACTGAGGACTCAGGGACAATGAACAGGCTGTGGATTTAATGAAATATTATCAGTGCAAACTATCCTGGATAGGGAGGCAGAAGATAGACTGTAAATAAATACTTAATTTAGGTACTAAAAAAAAAGAACTGGGGCTGAGCTAGAACTGGGACTCAAAGAGCCAGGAAGGCTAAGCTGTAGAGCAGTTGTAGTCCCTTGGGTCTGAGTTGAAGTAAAAACCCAGGGATCAGACCTGAATGACCCTTCCTCAGTGGTTAATAGTGCTCATTGTCACAACACAGACTGGCCCTGGGAGGAGATGGGTGCAAAGTGCATCTGTAAAACTGTATTTGTTTATGTATTTCTACTTACTGCAGATATATGTGAGGAACATAAGAATTCTAATGCTTATCATAAAATAGAATTTGCTTTTAAGTTTTCATTACCTGCAAGACTGCCAGACCAAGGGTACTTACCTTCCATAAGAACTCTGCTTTCCAAGGTTGGAGGTCCAAGTTAGTGGCAGGGAAGGCCAGATGTCTGGCAACTGGGTTCCAGGGAAAATGATAGGACCCCTAAAATGTGGTTGTTCCCCCACCCCACAACTATCTTTCAAGGTAGACTCTGGATTATTCAGGTTTAGACCAACATTCAAAGAAAAGTGAACGCCTGCCATTATTACATTCTGATTCTCAAATCTCTTAATGCATTTTTATTGTAATAAAGTACATGTGACATAAAATTGACCATTTAAAAGTGTACAATTCAATAGCATTATATACATTCACAATGTCATGTAACTGTCACCACTATCTAGTTCTTTTACTGTATTTTTTCACTTACCACACAGACCAGAAAATGACAATTGAGTTTGAAAACATATTTCAGGATGACAGTATGTAATTGAAAACTATTCATTTTACATCAATATGTATGAAATCAAACACTTCTCAGAACAATATCTAAAAAGTAATATGGAAGTTACTTACCTTTTTGGTCTAAATCCATTTTGCTACATTTGAGCTAAGAATTCCAATATGTAATATTTTCTTATTACCAGTGATTATATAGAGTAGACCTACATTATTACTCACAAGATAGCTGATAAGGAGTATTTCCAACCTTGATATATAAAATAGGGGCATTCTTAAAGTTTTAGTGATGTGAAATGTGATAAATAAAATCTGATTTTTTTCAGTTTATTTTCAATGTCCTGTTAAGCCAAGGACTACACTATTGGTACCAGTGTGCCTTTGTGTTTGTCTCATTGTCCATGAATTGATCAAGTAGGTGTATGCATAAAGGAGTATGTGTGGGGACCAGCAGATAGTGTAATGGTTACATCGCTGGATTTCCATGTAGTCAACCATGGTTCATGTCCCAGGCCCAGAGATTTAAAACTCTCACTGGGCACATGTGAGTGTGTGCCCAAAATCCCCAGAGGAGAATGGAGAAGGGACTGCAGTGTGGCCATCCCCCTGGGTGGTAATTTCTTGCTTTCTGTCTCTCTTGTCTCTATCTCTCCAGTGAGTGCACGTGCCCTATACCAAAAAATTCTCTCTAAAGAATGAATGTGTGTGTGAATGCATGTGTTATCCCTCTCTTGTTCATGTTGGCTTTAGCTAGCCCCAGAGTTGGGGCTCATCCAGTTCACCCTCTTCTCTTATCTTTGCCTGGTCCAAATTGTAGCTTTCAGATGACTAGGTCCTTTCTTCTGACAGAGGAGCCAACCCAAGATCCTCTTTAATCCCAGGAAAATTAAGAGAGAGATCAAGGCATCCTTGCTCACCTGCCCAAAAGGCAGGATGTTCAGGCCTGAGCTAAAACTGCAGTGGTCTGCAAGGGGATTTCCCCTAATGACTTTCTGTTGTAGAGTGGCTTTGTGGTGACTGGTGTTTCCCGGATGTTAAGACCTCCTAAGGCTCTGAGACTCCTTCCCAAGGGCCAGCACTTTCTTTGAACACTAACTTTGGTCTCTGCCAAAGCCGAGATTAACTGAGAGTGAAAGTCAAGGAAAAGAAAGGCAGAAAGACTGGCTAATGTTAACAGATTACTGTTGGTTGTCGAATTCACAGATTTTTCTCTTATAACATATTAGAACATATTTTTAATATGTTGCTTTATCATGGAATTTCATCATACATACTTTTTGTTGACAGTAATCTTCATAATAGTTCTGTTGTCTGAAAAGTTCAAAGAGATTGATTAAGGTGAATAATATATAGAGATTTCCCCTAAATTCTTACTCATTGAATCATGATCCTCTTTTTGTCTGGGTGGGGGAGGGGTCTTTTCCCCCAGCAATTCATAAAAAAGAATAAGCTTTATTAGTATTATTTTGTCTAATCTTCCCCTTTAGTCTCCCATTTAAATATTGGCCCCTGGGTACAGGATGTGCTCTATTATTCAAAGTAGAATAATTACTGCATAAACAGTATAGCTATCTGCTATTATACACTTGATCCATCCTAGCAGTGTTGACTTTCGTGAACTGGGCAGAGTATAGAGCTGGTGAGAAAGGGAATGGACTAGTTCCTTCCGCCTGCTTTGCTTGATCGGAGCTTCCTGATAATTCATGTTCTAACCACTCCTCCAAACTTAGTCTCCTCCCACTTCCTTACAGTCTGAAAATATCTACAGGTGATTATTCGATAATGATGGATTAAAATCATGGTTTTCTCTTTATTTTCAATATCAGATTAGATAGCCCTCTTCTGGGTATAACAATATTCTATTCTGTGTTTAAAAAAAATTTTTTTTTTTTAGGTTTTTGCCATAGAGCACGTGTGCTTGTCAGAGAGAAATCACCCCTCCCCCAGGGGGATGGCCATGCCACAATCCCTTCTCCATTCTACCATCCGGAGTTTGGGCATATAAGCACACGCTGCCCAGTGTGATTTTCAAGCCACCAGGTCTGAAACTCAAACTGGTCAGTTATGGGGGAATCCAGTGTCATAACTGCCATACTACCTGCTGACCCCTATTCTATTTTCTAATTAGAATTATCTTCTACTACACAGAGCTGAGAATGCATTTCACTAAATTTTAACAAATATGAGAATAATGCAATCATTTATATTATAGACTTCAAAAAGTGAACAAAAGCAAGGTCTAAGACTGCAATTCCGACTTATTTTCTTATTTTTCTGCCAACATGGATTGTCTGCCTCCCTTCTGATTCTGACCTCCCTAAAGGAAAAATTGGCATTCCATCTTCATTTTTACTTGGTCTGCACCTTACATTATCGAATATACTTTTTCCCCCCAAGGCCTATGATTCAGTTTTGAGAAACAGGGCCAGACAGAGCAATTACAACCTAACTCCTGAAAGGAAAAGACAGTCTTACAGGTTTAAGCTCAGTAATAGAGTTAGGTAGCAACAGACCATTCTCAGACTAGCATCTTTTTTGCAATATTGAACCCAGAAGATAAATGCTGATGCCAGTGACACAGTTTCTCTCCTTTGGCTTCATTTATTTTTCTAAGCTCCAGTTTCTTAAGCCAGCTTTGGCACAATGTCCCTCCTGTAGATCCTCTGCAATCAAATTCTTTTTCCTGCTTTTTTTTTTTTAATTTTTGAGAGGTTTTTGCTATAGGGCGCATGTGCTCACCAGAAAGACAGAGAGACAGAGAGATAGAAAGTGAGAAAACACCCCCCAGGGGGGATGGCTGTGCCAAAATCCCTTCTCCTCCATTCTCCTCTTGGGATCTTGGGCACGCACGCACACGTTCCTGGTGTGAGTTTAAGTTACTGTGACTGGGAGAGTTTCTGATTTGAGAATATCACATCCCTCCTCACAGTCATCAGACTTCACCCAGTGAATGAAATACCAACTGCTGTGCATAGTCTTCAGGGCAACCGACTCCCTGCCTTCTGCACTGTTTCTCCTCTTCTTTTCCATCCCGATCATAAGAACATACTCATTATCTAAATATTGGGTCATCGGAAAGCTCATGACACATTTTTGCACAGAAACCCTGAAAAGTAAATCATGATTTTTCTGACAACCCAATACAAACTTATCTGTTGCAACTGTTTATCCCATGACTACCTTATCACGCTTTCCTCTTCCTTGTCCTGATTTTGTTCATTCTTTTTTTTCTTTTTTTGGATAGGGTTTTTTTTTTTTTTTTTTTTTGCTATAGGGAGCCAGGAATCCCCGGCACAAAAAGGGAGAGACAGAAAGTGAGAAATCGCCCCCCAGGGGGGATGGCCATGCCACAATCCCTTCTCCTCCATTCTCTTCTCGGGATCTTGGGCATGCACGCACACGCACCCGGCGTGAGTTTTAAGCCACCTGGTCCGGGACGCGAACCGCGGTCGACTACATGGGAGTCTAGCGACATAGCCATTACACTAACTGCTGGTCCCTTGATTCTTAATTCTATTTTATGAAGCTTACTGTGAATGTCTTTGTGCTAGCAACTAGAACAAATAGAGAACTAAGGAGTTGAGGGGTGAGAAGAGAGAGGAGGTAAATAGAGGAACATCCGTATCCACAGCTGAGCCTTGGGAAACAAGGAGATACATCATAATAAGATGAGTAAGCCAAAGGCCTTAAACTGCATTCCTCTCTGTAAGGTAAAGGAGTATGACATAGCTGTAATGGGCAGACCCACATCAGTGGTGATGTTAGCCTGTGTGTGTGTGTGTGTGTGTGTGTGTGTGTGTATTCTTATCTGGAGCTGGCCCAGGTATAGCTAAAGGCATTTTAAAAGGTTAGAAGATTGAAAGATCCCTAGGGTAAAAACAGATCTCCATTGGCCTTTATTTCCATCATTAGAGACCAATTACTTTGGATTACAGTACAGATATCTTTAAGATGGGATAACAGATTAAGTCATTAATACTATATAGTAAACCAACTGATCATCATTAGGAAAGCAGTAACCTAACAGGTACAATAAAGATGCATGTCTGAATGGGAAGAAGAGAAAACAATAGATTCAGATCCTAGAAAACTACCCGGCAAGAAGTGGTAGTGGCGAAGTTTGACTTGAAAGTGGAGTAAAGGCCCTGAATGTTGGGAGAAAATTTTTACTGAAGTGAGAATAAAGAGATAGAGGAGGAATTAAAGAGTGCGAATGACTAACTTTACCTACTTTACAATTTTAGCTTAATTCGAAGGGGTTGCAAAAGATGAGTTTTCCCTAAATACAAGCAAAGCTACAAAAATGAAAGACTCCATTAGAGAATTGTCCCTCAAGCAGTATCCCTGTGTAATTTTTATATATTTTTAAAGAGATTTTTGCCTTAGGGTGCATGCAATCATCAGAGAGAGAGTGAGTCAGAGGCAGTCAGAAGGAAAGTGAGAAATCACACCCCAGGGGGAATGGTTATGCCACAATCCTTTCTCCTCTATTCTCTTCCTACGATCTTGGATACACATGCACACATGCCTGCTGTGATTTTCAGTCATGTGGGAGTCTAGCAATGTTATCAGCTCTACCATCTGCTGGCCCTCTCTGTGTAATTGTTAAAATAACATATTAACTAATTTTTATTAGATACTTACTCATATGATGAATCATGAGAAGGGATGATTTTCTCATCTCTCTGAGCTGCAGGTAGATTTTGACAGAAAAAAAAAATTACTATTTGTTGGTACCCTTCATAAGTCACTTGTGAAATGGTAGTTAACATATCTTATCAAGTCTTTATTCCCTGCTGTCCCTGCTCTGTTTGAACCCTCTAGGGATTTCCAGGGAAACATAAAATATACCTTAAAAGCTGGCAGCAATGACTACCTTACCAGCCTACTCTCTGGCCAGTTTCTACATAGATTCTGTGCTCCAGAGATACTGAGCCATGGGCAATTTCCTCAACATGTCATGTTTTTCACATCTTAGGGTCTTTGTCCTACCTATTTCCCTTCTCTGTAATTCTAGTTCCCTCTTGAAAACTTCTCATTCTTTAGGATTCATTCAGTTCATGTCAACTCCTCCAGAAAGCCTTCCTTAACATCTGCCAAGGCATCTTCAGTCAATGCTCCCTGAGGCATCCTATACATCCTTCTATTATAGGTCTTACTATACTGTATTCTAATTGCTATGTACAATGCCTGGCACATAGGAAGCACACAATGGCATTTATTCATTGAATGAATTTTTTAATATATGTGTATGTTTTTTAAGAGTCTGTCTTTCTTTTTCTTTCTTTCTTTCTGTCTGTCTGTCTTTTTTTTTTTTTTTGCTATAGGATGTGTGTGCTCGCCAAAGAGACAGAAAGTGAGAAATCACCCCCCAGGGGGGAAGGCCACGCCACAATCCCTTCTCCTCCATTTTTCTCTTGGGATCTTGGGCACACACACACACATGCCTGGTGTGAGTTTTAAGCCACCAGGTCTAGGACTCGAACCATAGTCAACTATGTGGTAGTTCAGCGACATAGCCATTACGCTAACTGCTGGTCCCAATATATGTTTGTTCAATGCTTGTTCATTAGTCCATATGTCAATAATCTCTTCCCATTCAAACACTCTCTAATGTGTGCATGCCTCTAGGTCCATTAGCAGACTTTAGTGAATATTTCTGGGTAATAATACTAAAGCAGGTCTATATATAGAATATGTCCATAATCTTGGGATGATCTATGTCAATTATGCAAATATATGACTAATTGAAATCTTAGCTAAACAAAATAATTTGTATAATAGAAGGTGATATTACCGATTGGAGCCATTTCAAAGTCAAAGTGAATTAGTATTATTTTTCTCCCAACAAATGTAAAGTGTACTGTGAGTAACCAATAAGTTCTGATCTATTTAAAAGGTTTTACTTAAATTCCATGTAACTTTTGGAGTTTATTTACATATGAATATGTTTTTACATGTGTGTGGGTTTTGGAAAGGAAGGAGTTGGAATTAATACTGCACAAGCCTGAGAAATTAAATATGAAGATAATACCGTTGTAGTTAAAGAATATGTCTGCAGTTTTTTTCATATTCCTCTCACCAAAGAGTAGAGGTTAATTCTCTTCACCGTAAGTATGGACTGAGCTCAGTAACTTGCTTCTAGTGAATAGCGTATGGTGAAGTGATGGTAACTTCTGAGAGAAAGTCATAAGATACACTGTGGCTTCAGACTCTCTCTTAAAGCACTTGTTCTGGGGAAAGTCAACTGCTATATCTTGAGGGTACCCTAGAAACCCCATGGAAAGGTCCAAATGGTGAGGATCCTTTTACCAACAGCTGGTTCTATGAGTGATTCGCCTGGGAAGTGAAGCCTCCTGTCCCAGTCAAGCCTTCAGATGAGCAGCAGCCCTGGATGGAACCTCATGAGGGACTCTAAGTCAGAGTCACCTAATGTTTCCACATTCCTTATGTCAGGAATTGTGAGAAAATAATTTTTTTTTTAAACTTCCAGGTTTGGGGGTAATTCGTTATTTAGTAATAAATATCTAATACAACTATTGATTGCCATGCACTGCATTTTAAAAAGTCATATTGTGTGCTATAGATATGTATGATGAAGAAATGTAAACAAGAAATCAGCATAGTAATAAATACTTCATAAATCTGAGAAAAATAAATAAAGCACTATGTTTTCTAGCAGTATAGAAGATTAAATATCCTGAAGAGCCTAAATATATAAAATTTATTAGAAATGCAATGAGAATTTGATAAAGCTACAATTATAGTGGAGAAATTCAATACACATCTTTGATGGCTGGACACATCTAGTAGACAATGAGAAAAGACAGTCTAATAGAAAAAGATCAGTAAAGACACAGGATAATTGAATAACATAATCAATAAATATAATTCAATATTCACTTAGAGCCTTATCTTTCCTTACCTCTCAAATAGGGAATGTATATTTTTAGGCATGTTCACGGAATACTTTCAAATATCAACCACATATTTGGCCATAAAGAAAGCTTTAACAACTTCAGTGTGGCATAAATTTATAGACTACATTCTCAAAACCCGTATTTTTTTTTTAACAAAAGTGACCTAAAATATAAATCTATATTACGAAAGTTATTTATTTATAACATTTAGATCAAAGAAGGAATTAAAAGGAGGAAGTATAATCTACTTTAAAGGAATATCTTATATCAAAACCTCTGGGAAATAACCAAAGCTGTTTCCATAGTTTTTTTTTTTGGGGGGGGGGGGGTTTTTACTATAGGGTGCGTGCGCTCTCCAGACAAACAGAGAGAGACAGCGGGACAGAAAGTGGAAAATCAATAACCCCCCCCCAGGGGGATGGCCACGCTGCAATCCCTTCTCCTCCATTCTCTTCTCAGGATCTTGGGCACACATGCACATGCGCCCAGCGTGAGTTTTAAGCTGCTGGGTCTGGGACTCGAACTGCAATCGACTACATGGGAGTCCATCGACATAGTCATTACACTAACTGCTGGTCCCATGTTTCCATAGATTTTGATATGAAATATTCTCTTCAACACTCCTCCCATTAGTCCCAGACTAGTATCTGTAACTGCCTGCTTGAGTGTTCCACTTAGATGTCCTACATGGATGTCTGCAAGTGCTTCAAACTCAGTATATCCAAAACAGAATTTATCTTTTTCTTCCAAACTTGTTCCTCCTTCTGTATTGTCCATCTATTGAAAGGAAGCTCTCTTCACTATCCACTTAGTTGTCCAATCTAGAAATCCAAAAGTTGTCTTCAACTCCTTCAACTCCCTTACTCAACTGGCAACCAAATCTCATCCATTCAACAGCCTTAGTTTACATCAAATTTGGGCCCAGGTTTCCATCCTCACTGCTATCGCCTTTGTTCAGCACTCATTTCTCACTTTGACTACTGTAAGAGACTCCTTCATTACAGTAAGAGGCAGTATATATTATGGTTAGAACTGGTTGAGTAAGATACCCCAGGGTTAAAACTCTGACTGTGCCACATATTATCTTAGGTGACCTTGGGCAAGATAATTTACCACTCTGAGATTATTTATATTTAGAATGGTAGATAAATGTAGTACTGACCTCATTAAATTATTGGGTTAAATGAGAGAACATAAAGGGTTTAGCATAGCACCTGGTACATAGTAAGTGCATGCACGTGCACAAGAGAAAGCAGAGGCAGGAGGATTCCTCGGTGCAGCAGTGATACACTGCTCTAGAGAAGCTGGTTCCCACATGGCAACCATGGTTCAAATCCCTAGCTCAGTCAATCTGAAACATGTCAGGCACATGTGCCAGCACCCAGGATCTGAGGGGCTAGAGCACTGGAGGAAGGGTATCACGGTGTGACTGAGCCCTGTGGAGGGGTGTTCCTTCCTGTCTCTCTCATGTGCATGCACAAGCACTCTTTATCATGAATAAAGGGAAAATTTTGGGGAAAAAAAAAGAGAGAGAGAGAGAGAGAGAGAGAGAGAGAGAGAGAAGCACCCTCCACAGGGCTCAGTCATGCTGTGTTCCCTTTCCTCCAGTCCTCCAGCCTGTTGGATCCTGGACACTTGTGCGCATGCCTGGAGTGTTTCAGGCTGACTGGGCCAGGGATTCAAACCATGGTCACCACGTGGGACCCTGCTTCTCATGAGTAGTGCATTGGTGCTGCATCATGGAGGCTGGGCCTAGTTTGAACATTTTCCTAAAGTAATTCTGAAATGATCTGTATTTCCACAAACATACCATGCTCTAATGTTTGTATCTTGGTAATTGTATTCTCCTTTCCTAGAAGATTCCCTCTACTATCTTCCATTCATCTGCCTAGAAAATTCTTTCTCATTCTTCATATCTCAGCACAATTGTGGCTTGTTCCATAAAACCCTCCCTGGCTTCCCTATGCTTCCACTGGACTTTGTACATATCTCCATTATGCACTTACATTAAGTCGTGATTACAGAAATGACTGTTCCCTACTGCACTGTAAAATCCCAGGGCAGGGACCACAAATTTTCCACTCTGTATGTTCAGTAACTACCACAATATCTGGCACGCAGCAGAAACTCAGAAGTGTTATCAGAGTGAATGAATTAATGGATTGCAAGATTTCCTTCATAACTGCTGTTAATGCTTACCTGTATCACAGCTGAAACTTGTTCTCTTGGTCTTTTTTGTACTCAAATTAGCACGTGTTACCTATACATGCCATAAGAAAAGATTATTATTATTATTTAATTTGATGAGAAAGAGAAAAAGAGAGAAAGCAAGTTGCCAGGTTCAGGACTCAAACCATGGTCAGCTATGTGGGAGTCCAACCATCATGCCACCTGCTGCTTCCTCCAAAAGATTTTTAAAATAATTTGAACATTGACTAGTTTTTACACCTAAAATACATAAATGTAAGAAAATGATTTAAGAACTTACTGTAAAGACCCATTGAAAATGTTCATATTTAATTTGGTTTATATTACATTTATTATGTGTAGAATTCAAAGGTTCATAAAATTCACTGATATTCTAAAATTAACTAAGGAAGCATACTGACCAGCATGGAAGATAATCAACTGAACAGCTGAAAAAGAATATGTGTGGGTTTCAAACAAAGCTAACCGCAGAGAGACATTTTCATGGAGCTGGGAGGCAGACAGCAGGTTCTCTACATTCACAGAATGTGACTTGGACTTGGAAAACTATCCAGGGGGCTAAATCCAACAAAGTAAACTTTATTTTTTCTCCTAGACTTGAGAACTGAAATACGACATCAGAAGTACACTTACTGACATGAGTGAAATGAATTGGAAAATAGTATGATATTCTAGTATAATACATGTGTTCATGCTATTTTTCAAAATGAAATATTTCTGACCATGTGATGTACAATTAATATTGTCCAATGTATTTTAATGTCCCTTTAAAACTTGTTATCTAAACTTGTTTACTGCCTTTTTTGGGTAATGTTCACAGTATTAAGTTTGCCATGCATGTTATACACAGGGGGCACTTTTTTTCTGGCTCTATATTGAGGGTAGTGAAAAACTTAACTGCTGACATGTGACTATTAAATTATCCCAAAGTACTTATGTGTCTTTCATTTTAGACACTAAGTATACTGATTATGGATGCAGACACAGTAGTACAGTGCCCTGCACACATCAGGTGTTTCATAAATGTTTATACTAAAAAGCATATTGTGATCAATATACTGCACCGCAGCAGTTACACATGAGTGAGTCTCACTATGCACTGAATGTAGGATATGGCAAAGGATACCATTTTCTTAGTTATATAGAAATCATTTGGAAGATACTTCAGTGACTTTACTATTTGATGACATCTCTCTTAAGCCATGTGAACATTTTAGAGCAGCATAATCAATGAATAAAATGCTAACATGTGATTTGGATTTGATTCCTATAATGACAAGTTGGCAGCGTACAGAGGTGATCTGTGCTGTGGCCAGAGGTTGCACCACGAGTGAGTGCTGCTGCTAACTTTCCAACATTCAGTACTTGAGTACTGGGGACAGAGGCTGGAGTGAGACAAAGCGGCAGTCTCTCAACGTGTCAGCAATTAAAGAGAAGTGATTCACAAAAGCCCAATTAATCACTTCCTCTTCCGGGCACAAGGATGTACCTTGAGGTTCTTGCAGAAAGCCTATAGTCTAAGGGCTAGTAAGCGGGAACACTCAAGTTGATTGAAGTAGTCACTGTGAAGAAGCAAGGCAAATAGAACATTCACATTTTGGATGTGTCTAGCAAACTTAAAATTTCAGGCTCACCACTTTTCTTTTGCTAGCTTACAAATTATTTATAGTGGGGCCAGCAAGTGGCGGTTAAGGCACTAGACTCCCACATGGTACAAGTCCCAGATCTGGTAGCTTGCTTTCTCACTTTCTTTCTCTCTCTCTTTCTGTTTCCCTCTGGTGAGTGCATGTTTCCTACAGCAAATTAAAATAATAATAATAAGTAAAATAAAATATTCTTTTAAAAAATTAGCTCTAGCATTCTTCATACTTACAGTGTGGCAACACCAACATAACTGAAAGCCATGAGCACTGGTAGAAGTCTACCAGTACAGAACTATTACTAGGGGCTTGCATTTCAATTTTTATAAAGTCTTACTAATTTTAGGGAATAAAGTTGTTAATTTTAGGGAATAAAGTTGTTGTAGATGGTCATTTAATAAATGAAACTGTTTCATACCAGTCTTGATCATAATTTCATATTTCGTTTGTTCTGTATGCGTCTGGTACAAAATAAATGTTACTTGCCTCTTGTTTCTCAGTACCCTCCAGAGACTGCCTGAGGACATTTGGTTTATCAGAAATAATTGAAGCATGAAGTGAACTACTCTTCACTCCTGGGGGAAAAGAGAGGTACCATTAAATAAGAGAAAATAATACAGTTCTCCTTGCTGGGCTGATGTAACATTTAGAATCCATAGTCAAGTACAAAACAGTTCATTCTGGTGGGGGAGTAAGGGGAGACTAAGCTGACCAAAGACGTTAGGGCTCTATGTTAGGGACTTCAGGCTTGTCCCTGGTGAGGAGCGGTATGCCACAAGAAGTTTGTGGGCAGGGGAATGCAAAAAAGTTATCAATTTATCTTATCCTTGGAGCTACTGCTTTAACTTGCATAAATAAATACATCCAGTCGGCCATGTGAGTCTAGTGCCTTTACCACCATGTTACCTGCTAGCCCTTGAATGTCTTTTTATGTTTGTGAGGAAAGGTTAGAAGTAGAAGGTGGGACCATTTGGAGAGAATCAGAACTGGGACTCCCAAATCACAGTTTGGCAGGCACTTTCTCTGCCTCTCAGTAAAGACAGCCATAGCAGGGACTCGAACCTCCCCATGCTTTGTAAATGATAAAGGGCCTGTTCACTCAGCAATTGCTCCAAAATGTAGGATAATAACATTTATAATTGTGAATAACTTTTTATCTTTCTCTACCAAAATAAACACAGATCTTAGAATTAGAGAAAGAAAATGCTTGAAAAACTGCATGAGAAAAGTAATTCTTAAACTGAAAAATAAAATAATTGTGAATATTATTCATGTGCTTACCTCTGCCACTTAAAGGGCTCGATGTTTTAGTTGTTGCTTTATCTTCCTATATGGGATAACATTCAACAGAAAAACACTCATTAGTAATTATGCTTCTAAAAGAGGCTTTTGCCTACTCCAAATCAATCACATTAATATAGCATCTCCTCCCCACCTCTGTGTAGTCCCTCCCTCTTTCCTGTGCACTGGTCTCAGTGCTAATACCTAATACCCTCACAGGCACCTAAACTTAACTAGTTCAAAATGGAGCTTATTATGTACCCCCATCTTTCCAAACTTGCTCCTCCTCCTGTATTCCACATTTTGGTTAAAGGCATGGCAATCTACCTAGTACTCCATTCTAAAAAACTTAGTGCTATTCCACTTACTTCAGATAAGACCAATCCAATTCAATCTAATGCTTATTGAACATACTGCCTGGAACTGAAATAAGAGAAATCCTGACCTCAAGCAGCACATTGCCCCATAGAATAGACAGATAAATATGATATGGTGCAATGAGTTCTGAGATACAAGTTAAGATGGAGCCCCATGGGAGCACAGAGAAGATATTTCTCTTCATGAAAACCTGTATGCCAAAGCTAAATTATCATCTTTTCCCTCTCTGGATCTACACATCTATTGAGTCACCAACTCCAGATACAGTCTAACTCCAAAAGGCACTGGACTTCCACACAGCTGACTGCAGTTCAAATCCCAGACCTGGTGGCTTCCTTTCTCACTTTCCCTCTTTTTCTTTATGTCTGTCTTTGGTCAAATTTAAAATAATAATAGTAATAATAATAATAATAATAAATTAAATAAACTACTTTGCCTTCTATTTCTTCTTTTTGTCATCTTTCTCACATGCTGCAATCAGATTTTTATTTTTTAGAATCTAAAGCAGTCTTATTTCACAGCCCTGCTCAAAAGCCTTCAATGACTCCCTACTACTGAGAGGATCCCTCATGCCTCAGCAAGATATGTCAGCTCTCTTGCTTTAGTCTACCTCTTCAGTCTCATCCCTTGCACTTCCTTAGCTATGTTGGCTCACACTTCTATATGTTTGCTTCTGTCTACAACACTGCCTCATTCTGTCTTCCTGTCAACTGACCTGGAAATTTCCCTCTCACATTTCGAAACTGAATTCAATAAAACTGTTCTTTAATAAAGCCTTTATAGATCTTTCTTGGCAGGACTAGACTCTACAACTCATTTGCTCCTACTGCATTTTGTACAAATCACAACTCTCTGCTCATTTTATAATCAGGACTTTGGTTTATGTGTATCTGACCCTTAGATCTAATGATGATCATGTCTTTTTCCAGCTTTTTATCTTATGTCTTTTTTCTCCCTTTCACTACCTTCTAGCTTAGCACAAGACTTGGCCCACATTAAGGTCTCAAAAAATGGTAGCCATCATCAGCAGCAGCAGCAGCAGCAACAAATGTTTAAATTAGTTTTTTTTTTTGAGAGAGATTTTCACTATAGGGCGCGTGTGCTCGCCAGACAGAGAGAGACATTAGAGATAGAAAGTGAGAAATCACCCCCCAGGGGGGATGGTCATGCTGCAATCCCTTCTCCTCCATTCTCCTCTCGGGATCTTGGGCACATATGTACACACGCCCAGTGTGAGTTTAAGCCACCGGGTCCGGGACGCGAACCGCGGTCGACTACGTGGGAGTCCAGCGACATAGCCATTACGCTAACTGCTGGTTCCCTAAATTAGTTTTTGAGCAACTGCATGGTACATTCAATATGAAGCCGGCTCAGCACCACCTTTGCCAGGGAGTGCTAAGGCCTATGTAGGATCCTGTGATCTCTAACCAGTCATTTCCAGGCCAGTAAAGGTGATCTCTCGTAGATATGAATTAACTAGATAAACTAAGAATCAGTACAAAACATCTGAAACATACGACTCCCTACCTTTGGTTCTGTTGTGGCTGTCTGAGAGTCTTGTAATGGATGCAATGAAGTGAATTTTTCGACATAAATGTTGGTATAGCTTTGACAGCGGTGAATTTCCCCTAAAAACAAATGAAAAAGAAATCATATAGCTATTACACAACGTTGTTTAGGACTTGCAACTTTACCATAAAATAACTGAAGTGGAATGGTAGTATGGGAGGAATGCCATGAAAAACACCAAAGTAAGGGACCAGCAGTTGGCATAATGGCTATGTCGCTGGACTCCCATGTAGTTAACCACGGTGCAAGTCCTGGACTTGATGGCTTAAACTCACACCGGGCGTGTGTGCATGCATGCCCAAGATCCTGAGAGGAGAACAGAGAAGGGATTGCGGTGTGGCCATCCCCCCCTGGGGGGAGATTTCTCACTCTCTGTTTCTCTGTCTCTCTCTGTCTTCCTGGTGAGTGCATGTGCCCTTTAGCAAAAAAACCTCTCCAAAAAAAAAAAAAAAAAAAAAAGAAGAAGAAAAAAAAGAAAAACACCAAAGTAATACTTAGCACCTGTCATCCAAAATAGGGTGATGCACCAGGACAGTATGTATTGCGAGCCATGCAATTGTCTCGAATTCCCCTAAATCTGTATCTTCCTTTTGTGTAGTGACAGCATGGATTACTTAGCTAAGAAAATTCTTCAGTAGTGTATCATAAATACCCTAGCACACTGCTAAGGGCTACCTGGGCTCAGGAAGAAGGAGGATATGACTTAGGGAAAGTTATCAAAGAAAGGCTATTCTTTCTTCAGCAGCTCAGAGATGGTGGGAAGACGAAAGGTAAGAGAGAGAGAGGCTGGAAACCAAAAAAGTCAGACTTGCCTTACACTGGGCCTCGGTTGCCTTAGGTGAACGAGCTGAACATCGAGTATAAACAAGGGAGACCATTGCTCCATGTTCCACTCAGGACTCTAGAAACAGAGATCTCCCAGGCTATCCCCACCCTTGCTTCCTCCATCTTACTCGGGCCATGGCCCAGTAACGTGGCAGCACAGTGTGGTCAGGCACAGCAAGGCTCTCTTGGAGGTTTTGTCATTTTCAGTCACTCTTGGGTCCCACATAGTGAGACATGGCCCAGAAAAGGCTGAGAATCTAGCTGGAGAGCGTGACAGGGGGAGTGGAAAGCTGCTATGATGAAAGTGAGAGCGCTCTGTCCTGAGTGTTAGAGAGCAGCTAACCAGAATTGTGGAGGAGACGGGAAAGCAGAGAGCTCTACCAGAATGTGAGGCATCAGGCTGGTGGCAGACATCCACTGTGAAGACAGGGCCAAGCACTGCCTGAGTGGAGACAGGGGCATCTCTGTAGACCAGAGGAGGCAGTACACATTTTGTGCAAGCACCCTGACTTCATTCTGCCTCTGTGAGGTCATGGAACCCAGTGCTTCCCAAACTTGAACGTGCATATGAATCACCTAGGGATTTTGTTAAAGTGAAGAGTCTGACTTAGTAGGTCTGGCTGGGGCCACAGAATATGCATTTCTAACAAGCTCCTAGGTGATGACCACTCTGCTGCCACTTCAAGTAGTAAGAACAGTAGTCACACCATCTTTGCGAAAGAAGCAGAAAAATGAAGAGACTCCCTGAAGATGTGAGCCATTTTCGGGGCTTCATGAGGCAGAATCTTGAAGAATATGTTAGAAAAAAGCGATGACTAAGCCAGAAAGTGAAATGGAGGAAGAGCTGGCAAATAGTGTTAGCCCTACATGTGTTAAAGCGGCCTACTCCAGAAGTGGACTGAAATGTTGGAATGACAACAGCTACTAGTTGGGCTTTTCTAAAAGGAACAGGGGAACAAGAGTGGGCAGCACTGGAGACGTTCCCACTGTTGCAGAAAAATGTGGCAGAAGAAAATATTTCTGTGGCCAGTGAAGTAACATATGTTACTTCTTAGCCTGAAAAACCCAAAGCCAAAGGAGGGGCAAAGTTTTGAGAAAGAGAGTTAGCAGTAGTCTTGGTCCTCATTAGGTCCCTAGGGCCACAGACTTCAAAACATCAGTAGTACTTGCATTCAGCAATTTGAAAGGATGGTTCTCTAGGCAGAACCAATGAGATGCAGGGAAAACTTCCCCAGGAGGCAGAACTACTGAGCAAGGGGGCGGGAGTAGCTAGTGAAGCACAAACAAACAAAAGCCCTAAGATCTTGTTTGGAAATGGAAAAGCACAGGGGAAGAATCAGGAGCAGGGGCCATGGAAAAGTCAGGGCTCTGAACTATGCTTGGAGAGCTGTCAACTTCAAAATGAGGGCTATTCCTCCCATGGGAGTGTGGAGGCAGTGACATCAACTGAGCAACTAGGGAGTCTAATCCTGATGGCAAAAGAAGCTGTAGCATTGTTGATAACTATTATCTGAAATCTACCATTTGGACAAAGAGGATTTATCTACCTAAGAGTTCATTACCAAATCCAGTCTTTCCACAAACTACTAATTTCTAATGATAATATTTCAATAACCTTCTTCTTCCAGGTGTCCTTGTGGCTCATGGTAGCACTGTGACCCTAGTGGTTCCTGGTGGCCTTTAGGTCCTTGGTGTCCTTTTGGTACATGGGTTATTCTTTGGTCTCCTTGGGATCCCCGGTACTCTTTCGATCCAAGGCTTCCTTGTGATTTGTGACTTCTTTGGGGTCTCTGCTGTCCCTTTGTCTCATGATTTTCTCGTGATCTGTGGTTTCCTCGTGCTCCCTGCTGCCTTGCTTCATGGTTTCCTTGTGGTCCTTGGTTTTTTTGCTGTATTACCTGGTCAATGGCAGTATGACTCATCTTTCTTACCTTTGGAAAATAAGCTGAAAGAAACAGAGAGAAACATTTATTTTTAGCAATGAAGGTGACCAAATCATCCCAGATAGATTTTATTTATACTTCATGTACAAGAGAGGAGAACCACATGGCAATTTACATGTGGGGAGAAACTAGACAGGACAGGAAGTAGTTTTCAATGAAAGGCAAGTATGTCCTCCATGGGACATTCAGAAGTGTCTGAACACAATTTTGATTGTTACAAATTTGAGGGGGTAATTTTTAGCATGGTTAGAGGCCAGGGATTCTGTTAAACATCCTCCATACACAGGATGGCCCCCACAAACAAATTATTATATGGCCCCAAACGTCAATAGTACCATGGTTGAAAGACCCCAGGACAGAGAGATGTGATGGAGAGGAAGGACAATTACTTTTATACTATTATCTTGTCTAATTTTATACTTTAGCTCTAACTAGACAGAACTGTCTTCTGGGAGAAGGGAAAAACTACAGGCTGCTCAATGAGAACATGGGTTTTTCTTTGGGTGGGATGCAGAGGAGCATAAGCATGGTGCAGAAGGTCATCCAGGTCAGGAGCAATGACATTTCTTGGTTGTGCCTTGCAGCTTGGTGGAAGTAGTATCTATATACCTCATCTGGGAAAAAGGTCATTACAGCTCCTGTTTCTAACCATTTAGATAGACAAAAAGATTAAAAACTTCATGCATACTGATTGGGCTTTTATGAAAAAAATAATATTTTATTGGGACCACCAAATGGCGAAACGGTTACATCGTTGGACTCCCATGTAGTTGACCGCTGTTCAAGTCCTGGACCTGGTGGCTTAAAGCTCACACCGTGTGTGTGTGTGTGTGTGTGTGTGTGTGTGTGTGTGCCCAGAATCCTGAGAGGAGAACAGAGCAGAAGGGATTGCAGCATGGCCATCCCCCCTGGGGTGTGATTTCTTGTTTTTTATCTCTCTGTCTCTCTGGTGAGCACATGTGCCCTACAGCAAAAATCTCGCTCTAAAAAATATTTATTTATTTATTTATTTGCTATTATTATTATTTAATTTGACCAGAGAGAGGGAAAATGAGAAAGCAAGCCCCCAGGTCCAGGACTGGAATCATGGTCAGCCATGTGGGAGTCCAGTGCCCCAATCACTATGCCACCTGTCAGCTCTCTGATTGGGCTTTTTTCCCATTCTTTCTTTTTTTTTTTTTAAGAGAGTTTTTTTATTTTATCTTTTTTT
>NW_006203911.1:576345-576665 GCF_000334495.1 Tupaia belangeri chinensis
CCTACAGGGCGCATGCACTCACCAGAGAGACAGAGAGAAAATGAGAAATCACCATTGCCAGTCGGCAATCTTGGGATTTGGGGCATGCGCGCCAATTGGGCTCTTAATTAATTAGCATTATAAGTAGTGCATCCCTTGGTGACTGTGTGGTGGAAGATGACAACCTTAGTTTGAGTGAATTTCATATGTAAAACATAGTCTTCATAACTTGAACTCAAACCTTATTTTTTGCTATAGGGTGCGTGCGCTCGCCAGAAAGACAGAGAGAGACAGAGAGACAGAAAGCGAGAAATTCCAGCAATTAGCGTAATGGCTATGTC
>NW_006203911.1:576726-577088 GCF_000334495.1 Tupaia belangeri chinensis
CTGGGGGGAGCCCACGGCCCCTAAAAAAAAAAAAAAAAAAAAAAAAACCCCCCCAAAAAAAAAAAAAAAAAAGGATTTGAGGTGACCACAGTCTCAGATGACTACCTGAAACTTTCATTCTGCTAGCAGCATAAGTTAATCATTCAAGATGGAGGGAGCAAGATAGGTGCTGAAGGGATCTATTATCATGGAGGCAGAAAGGTAGCCTCATTGTTTCACTGGACTGAATTACAAGCTTTTCTGATTCCTCTTAGAAATTTTGCCTTTCTGGGACCAGCAGTTAGCACAATGGTTTATGTCACTGGACTCCCATGTAGTTGACTACGGTTCGAGTCCCGGACCTGGTGGCTTACAACTCACAC
>NW_006203911.1:577211-585691 GCF_000334495.1 Tupaia belangeri chinensis
GAGTGCACGTGCCCTATAGCGAAAACCTCTCAAAAAAAAAAAGAGAAAGAAATATTTGCCTTTCTTTTTCCTCTTATGTTGTCTACACTCTTTTTTACACTTTCTCTTGAACATATACTCTTATTTAAAACTACTTTTCTGCTCTCCTTATGTGTTTTTCTTTCTTTCTCTGTTGCCTTTCTTTCCTCTTTCTCGGACTCACCTAATTTTCTCTTATTGTGCACTATATTTCCTTTATTGGTTCCTCTTTTTAGAATCTATTCTGTTTTCTTTTTCTCTTGCTTTTGTCATTTTTTTTGACTCTTCTTGTTAAACATCTTCGTTCTCCCTTCCCCTGTCATTTTCTTCTTCTTTCTAACACTCACTTGCATTTTTGGTAATTTTTTCTCTTTTGTGTACAGCCTTATTAACTTTAAAGTTTTTACTTGATTTTCTCTATCCTAATCTTTCTCTTTCTCCTTTTATATTTTTTTGTATTTTATTTTTACTAGCCCCTTCCTGCTTATGAAATTTTTCTTACTTTGCCCTATTTATTTTACTAGTCCCTTTGAAACATCTTCCCCTTATTCCTTTCATCATTTCTTACTCCTTTCTACCTTCATTCTTTCCTGGCCTTTCTGTCTTTTTCTCACTCTCTTTATTTAGTTCTATGTCTCCTCTGTATATATCTCTCCCGTCCTTCTTTCCTCCCTCCCTTTCTCCCTATTTCTGCTTTTACTCCTTCTTCCCATCCTATCTTATCCTATGTTCCTCTGTTATTATTTACTGGTCCATTACTTTTTTTTTCTTCTTTCTCTTTCTACCTTTCTATCTTTTATGTACTGACTTTAATGGAGTTCTCCTTTTTCAAATCAATTTTTTCCTATCTCCCGCCTTCTCATCTAGCTGTCATCAATCTATCTTTTTTCTTATTCCATGAAATAGAGAGACAGAGACAGAAATTCAGCATCCACCATAGGGTTTTGTTGCTGCAATCCACTCGCAGGTTAGTGAGGCCTGGATCATAGGCACATATTTAGGAAGGTCTCCATAGGTGAACTGCTAACCCTCCCTTGTGGGTCAGGCTTACAGAGGGATGCATTTCATTGCAGCACCACTGTCACCCTCTATCTTATTTTACTGTAATATTTTAACTGACTTCTTTTTTTAAAAAATAATTATTTATTGTATTTTATTTATTCATTCACTTATTTTTTAATTTGACCAGAAAGAGACAGAGGGTGAGAGTGAGATAGAGAGGAAGTGAGAATGCAAGCCACCATATTCAGGACTTGAACCCTGCTCGGCCATGTGGGAGTGTCTAGCACCTTAACCACCACGCCACCTGCTGGTCCCCAACTGACTTCTTTTTAAATGTATCTTCCTTTCCTTAGAAAGGCTTTGCCAGAGGGGATAGTGGGTGGCATGGTGGTTAACGTACTGGACTCCCATGTGGCTGACTATAGTTTGAGTCCTGGACCTGGAAGCTTGAAAATTACACCAGGCATGTGTGTGTGTGTGTGTGTGTGTGTGTGTGTGTGTGTGTGTGAGTGTGTGTGTATGCATGCCCAAATTCCGAGAAGAGAATGGAGGAGAAGGGATTGTGGCACGGCCATCCCCCTTGGAGGGTGATTTCTCACTTTTCCTCTCTCTGTCTCTCTCTGTCTCCTTCCAGCAAGCATACATGTCCTATAGCAAAAACCTAAAAAAAACAAAACAAAACTTTGCCAGAGGGAGCGTGTGCTTGCCAGAGAGAAATGGGGAATTCTCTATGGGGGATGGTGATGATGCAATCTTTCCTTTTCCGTATCCCCACCCTGTCAGGATTTAGGCCTGCTCATCAAACTGCTGGGTCTGAGTCCGGGCCTCTACCTATGGGGTCAGTCATATGAGATCTGGCTGCCTTAACCACCAGGCCATGGAATTGGCCCTACCCTTTGTCAACATTTGCACTTAATATTCTGACTATTCCCTACTTCTCAAGTTCTTCTGTCTGTCGCTCATTCGCTCTTTTTTAAAAAAATTATTTTAGCCTACAGACTCATCACATGGAACTTCTCTGTCTTTACACTCCTTCCTTCCTACTTTGCCTCCTTCTTTCCTTCTCTGCTTCCTTCTTTACTACCTTTTTCTATGTCTTTGATCACTCCATTCTGTACCCTACTTTATTCCTACCTTACATGCCTGCCTTCCATTCTTTTACCAGTTCCTGTTTTTAAACACTTTTCTTTTCATCTCTATCTCTTCTGTTCTGACTATTTGTATCTACCCATAGTCTTTTATACGGGCTTATGCCTTTTAAAGTCCTTCCTACTCATCTATCTATCTAGATATCTGTCATCTACTTACCTATGTTTATCTATTATGTGTATGCTCCCTGGAGACAGAATGAGAGAGTGGGAAACCCCCTCCCCCCGGTGAGATGGCCACATCTGAATCCTTCTCCTCCATTCTCCTCTCAGGATTTTGGGCACACATGCACACGTACCTGGCATGATTTTCAAGCTGCTTGGTCCAGAACTAGAACAGTGGAGTCAGCTATGTGGGATCCAGCACCTTAACTACCATGCCACCTGCTGGCCCTTCATTGTCTTCTTTTTAGTGATGTCTACAATTTTATTTATTTATGTATTTATTTTTTTGGAGAGGTTTTTGCTATAGGGTGTGTGTGCTCACCAGACAGAGAGAGACAGAGAGACAGAAAGCAAGAAATCACCCCCCAGGGGGGATGGCCATGCTGCAATCCCTTCTCCATTCTCCTCTCAAGATCTTGGTCACACAATATACACGTCCCCAGCGTGAGTTTAAGCCACCGGGTCTGGGACTCGAACTGCAGTCGACTACATAGCAGTCCAGTGACATAGCCATTACACCAACTGCTGGTCCCAGATGTCTACAACTTTTTAAAATTGGAGGGCCTGTGCACTTGCCAGAGAGATACAGGGAAAAGGATAGAGAGGGAAAGTGAGAAAGCACCCTCCATGGGGAATGGTCACAACACAATCCCTTCTCTTCTGTCTCTCGCACCTTTTGAGATTTTGGGAGAGCATGCACACATGTACAGTGCATTTCTAAAGTCACTGGGTTCTGACGCAGACTGGGGGATCAGCCATGTGGTATCTGGCTACCTTAACCCAATATGCCATAGGCCAGTCCAACTTCTACATTTTAAATCTCCTCACCGTGAACCCAGTTATACTTAATATTCTTAGTGATTCCTCCCTCTCTCATATTCCCTTTCTCGAAATTCTTTCCACTGTTGACTCATCATTTACGAGTTTCTCGTTTTCCTTTCTTCTTCCCTTCTTCCTTCCTTCCCTTCCTTCCTACCATTTTACTTTTAAGCTTTTTTACTTTTTTAAGAGAAATTTTTGCTATCGGGCATGTGTGCTCACCAGAGAAACAGAGAGAAAGAGAGAAAGAAAGCAAGAAATCATCCCCAGGGAAGATCCTTTCTCCTCCATTTTCCTCTTGGGATTTTGGGCACCCACACACAGGCACCAGGAATGACTTTTAAGCTGCTGCACCCAGGACTCAAACCATGATTGACTACACAGAGTCCAGCAACCATGTAGTCATCCAGTGGTCCCTTAAGAGACCATTATGCCATCTGCTGGTCCCTTAAGCATTTTTTTTAATGCTTCTTCTTTTTAAATGTATTTCCTTCCCACTCTCTTCTGTGCTACTCTTTTAAAATTAATTTTATACTTTTTTTCTTTTCTTTTCTTTTCTTTTTTTTTTTTTTTTTTTTTGAGAGTTTTTTTGTTTTGCTACAGGGCACGTGCGCTTGCCAGAAAGACAGAGAGAGACAAAGACAGAAAGCAAGAAATCACCCCCCAGGGGGGATGGCCACGCCACAATCCTTTCTCCTCCATTCTCCTCTCGGGATCTTGGGCATGCACACACACGCTCCTGGCGTGAGTTTAAGCCACCGGGTCCGGGACTCTAACCACCGTCAACTACATGGGAGTCCAGTGACATAGCCATTATGCTAACTGCTGGTCCCAATTTTATACTTTTTAAAAAACTGGCTTCTGCTTCTTATCTTTTAAGAATTATTTTAACTTTATTTTAATTTGACCAGAGAGGGAGAGGGGGAGAGAGAGAGAAAGTGAGAAAGTAAGCCGCCAGTTCCGGGACTCGAACTGTAGTCACCCATGTGAGAGTCCAGCGCCCTTAACCACCATGCCACCTGCCAGCCCCCTGGCTTCTGTTTTTAAAGATCTGTTCTGTCTATCTATCCATCCATCGTCCACCCTCCTTCCTACCTTATACAAGCCATCCTTACTGTTACCCTAGCAGTCGTTCATAAATCTTTTAGTTTTTCCACTAGCTTCTTTTTAGATCTCTCTCCTGCTGTCCAAGTCTTTCCTTTCTTCTTTCCTCCTTTTCCTTCCTGTATGTTTAACCTTTCTCACTCTTTCCTAGTTCAATTTCTTTCATTGATCTATTTTTTTTAAGAGAGATTTTTGCTGTAGGGCATGTATGCTTGCCTGAGGGAAAAAAAGCGAGAAATCACTCCCCAGGGGGATGACCATATTTCAATCCCTTCTCCTCCATTCTCCTCTCAGGATTTTGGGCACACATGCACGTGCACCCAGCCTGAGTTTTAAGCTGCCCAGTCTGGGACTCAAATCTCCACCCAGTCTAGGATTCAAACTATGATTGACTATGCGGGAGTCTATGACATAAACATTGTGCCATCTAATGGTCTCTTCCTCTTTCACTGATTCTATGTATTTCTTTCTTTGTCTGACTGCCTTCCTCTTCCTTCCTTTTTTCGTTCCTTTTTTACCTTCTTCCTGCCCTCTCTCCCTCTCTCCCTCCCTGTCTCCCTTCTTTCCTCTTCCTTTTTTATTTCTTTTTTCTTTTTTTTAGAGGTTTTTGCTATAGGGCGTGTGCGCTCGCCAGGAAGACAGAGAGAGACAGAGAGACAGAAAGCAAGAAATCACCCTGCAGGGGGGATGGTCACGCCGCAATCCCTTCTCCTCCATTCTCCTCTCGGGATTTGGGCACGCACGCATACGCGCCCGGTGTGAGTTTAAGCCACTGGGACTCAAACTGAGGTTGGCTACATGGGAGTCCAGCAACATAGCCATCATGCCATCTGCTGGTCTCGCTCTTCCTTATTTCATTATTCCTTTCTTATTATTATATCCTATCTTATCCTGTCTTGTTCTGTCCTATATTCTTTCCTTTCACTATTTACTGGTCTCTTTAAAAAATGTTTTTCATATTTTTCCTCTTTCCTTTTTCAACTCTATTTCTATATTTTATGTACAAACTTATTTTTTTCCTTTTAAAAAGGAATTTGTTCTTAAGCTTTTTGCCACACGGTGTGTGCACTTGCTGGAAAGAGACAGAAACAGTAAAAGGGAAAGTGAGAAATCATCCCTCAGGGAGGTGGCCATGCTGCAACCCCTTCTCTATTCTACTCCAGGGATCCTGGGCACTCACACATGCACTCGGTGTGATTTTCAAGCCGCCAGGTCTGAGACTCAAACCATTGCTGGCCATGTGGGAATCTAGCTCTATTAACTACTATGCCACTGCTGGCCCCTTAAAAAAGAATTTTTAAGTTTCTCTTCCTTCCCCGTTTCTTCCTTTCCTTTCCTTCCTTCTCTGTTTCCTTTCTTTCTTTCCTTTGTGTCTTCCATTTGCATGTATATATATATAGATATATAGATATCGACCTCCCTTCCCATCTATCTAGCTGTTTATCCATCTTGACTGTGTAGTATTTTAACAGACTTCTTCCTTACAGAGCGCCCAGCAGGCTCGAGGACTGGAGAATGGGGTTCCAGCACGACCAGACCTGAGGAACAATTCTTCTAGCTCGCTCGCTCTCTCTCACGCATTTAAATTGTATTTTTCCCTACGGATGTAATTTAAGCTTCTCTTTCTGCTCTTTATTTCTTTTGACCTCCCTCCCTACCTTCTTTTTCTTTCTTTATTGCCTTTTTGTCTCTCTCTCCTTACCTTGCCTGCAGGTCTTCCTTTTATTTTTCCTTCCTCCTTCCCCTTAATCCTTCCTTCCCAACCTATCTATTTCCTTCTTTCCTTCTTCACTTTCTCCCTCTCTCCCTTCCATGCCTTCCTCCCTCTATTTTCTATTCTCTGCCTTCTATTCTTTTGTTCTACTTTTCTTTACTACTACCTGTTTTTAAACATTTTTATAAATTGCCATAGGGCACATATGCTCATCAAAGAGGCCCAGAGATAGAGAGATGGGGGGCAGAGGGAGAAAGCGCCCATCCCACTGGGGCATGGTGAAGTCACAATCTCTTCTTCAGTTCTCCATCTAGTCAGCAATTTGGGCATGCACCCACGTTTTTTGACCTGCTAGAGCCATGATTTGAACTGCTGTTGACCATGAGGGATCTGAGCCCCTTAACCACAAGGCCAGTCCAAACATGCTTTAAAATTTTCATCTGTATTCTCTTTTGTTCTCCCTCTCTCTTTGTGTCTATTTCATACAGACTATTATATTGCCTTGTACATATTAGCCCAATCTCTTTCAGTCCCTTCTATCTCTTCTGACTTGTCAAAATATTTATTTATCCATCCCTGTTTATTATAGTATCATTAAAAAAGGTTACGTCCATTTTTTGTTAGAGAGACTTTTGCTCTCGTGTGCATTCACTTTTGTGTCATCTATCTTGCTTTATATTCATACCTCTTCCCCTTCCTCTGTAGCTGCTATCTGGCCACCCATATTATCTTACTGTAATATTTTAAATATCTTTTCCTTATAAATGTCTGTCTTCCCCTCCTGTCCACTCATTTTTCTTAGCATTTCCTTTTCAAACCTTTGCTTCTCTCTCACTCTAACAGTCTCTATTTATTTATAAATTTCACTCCTACAGACCCATCACTTTAAATTTCTCTTTCTTTGGCCTTTTAAAAAATCTTATCTATTTTTTTTCATTGCCAGAGGGAGCATAAAACCACCAGAGAAAAAGAGACAATGAGAGAGAGAGAGAGAGAGTAAGCGCTCCCCCCTGGGGGTGTAGTCGCGCCACGATCCCTTCTCCATTTCTCCCCTCCTATCTGGATTTTGGGCACACACACACCAAGTGTGTCTTTCACACCGCTGGTACCAGGACTCAAACCACACAGTCAGCCATGTGGGATCCAGTCCAGTCACCTTAACCATCATGCCACCAGCTAGACCAGCATTTCACATTTTTTTGAGAGACTTTTGCTATAGGGCATATGTGCTCACCACAGACACAGAGAGAGACAGAAAGTGAGAAATCACTCCCTGGGAGGATGGCCATGCCACAATCCCTTCTCCTCCATTCTCCTCTCGGGATTTTAGACACATATGCACACATGCCCAGTGTGAGATTTAAGCCTCTGGGCCGGACTTAAATCACGGTCAACTACATGGGAGTCCAGCAACATAACCATTACACCATCTGCTGGTCCCACATTTCACACATTTAACCAGTTTGATGAACATATTTTTTTCACTCCATGCTTTTTTTCCTTCTTTCTCACTCTCTCTTCCTCTTTCTACAACATCATGTTTTAGTCTTCTTTTTCTAATTTTTAAAAAATTTTTATTGCTAAAGGGTGCAGGTACTTGTCAGAGAGAGAGAAAAAAAAAAAGATGGAGAGAGATCTTCCATTTCTCCTTCCTGCCAGGGTTTAGAGCATGCACACACACACACTCCTGGTGTGTTTTTCAAGTTGCTAGGGCCAGGATTCAAACCACAATCGGCCATGTGGGATCTGGCTCCCTATGCACCGAGGGTCTGGCCCTGTAGTCTTTCTTATTTGTTCTTCTACATATTTCTCTTAAATGTATTCCATTATGGAATCCTCCTTTTAAAACTTCTCTGTGTGTGTGTGTATCTCTGTGTGTGTGTGTGTGTATCTCTCTGTGTGTGTGTGTGTAAAGTCTTACAAGTTCTCATTTTAATCTTTTTTCTTGTTCTCTTTATTTCTATCTCTTTTCTATCTCTCATTTTCTTTCCCATGTATGTCTCTACTTTGGGGTACACTTTATTTTCTGTGTCCTTTCTACCTTCTACTGCAATTCTCTTCCCTTCTTTTTTTCTTTGTGTCTTCCTCCCTGCCTCCCTCCCTCTCTCACTTCCTTCTATTACGGGTTCCTGCTTTGAAGTATTTTTCATCTCCCTTTTATTCTCTTTCTGTAACTATTTCATGCAACTTTTTATATAGGCTTATGGCTTTTGAAGCCCTTTCTTCTTATCTCTCTGTCCATTCATCTATCTATGTGTGTATCATCTACCTACCTGCCTATCTCCTCACCTATATATCCACCTAGCTATGTATTAATTCCTTTTTTTTCTTTTAGATTTTTTTTCCAATTTATTTATTTGCATTCATTCACTGTACATCATTACAGCATACAAAATGTGATTTTCCATCCAGAGTACACTGTATATTGTCTCAATCAAGCACATCAACAAACATGTTATTCTTAGCAAATGATCTTCCATTTCTTGTTTTCTGTATGTTTTGCTTTTTTC
>NW_006203911.1:585964-589068 GCF_000334495.1 Tupaia belangeri chinensis
CTAGAATTATTTCCACCCCTCTTTCTGACCCTCTGTCCCTTCCCACCCTCCTCTCACACCACCTCCGGTGTCCAAAATTGTCCTCCATTCCCTTCCCACCCACATTGCATTGATCACACAATTTCCTACATAACCTGACTACTTTCAAAGGTGAGTTCACTCGTTACTACTAAGAAAACCAGTTTTAACTTAAATCAAAGAACCGCCAAGGAACTTTGCTTAAAGCCCGGAAACAGGTTAGGATTCTGTTCAAATGGTAGGTTTCTTTTAGATTTTTTTTAAAGGATGTGTGCACTCACTGGAGAGCCAGAGAAAGAGAAAGTGAAAAATCATGCCCCAGGGGGGATGACCACACCACAATTCCTTCTCCATTCTCTTGGGATTTTGGGCATGCATACACATTCTCTACTGAGTGTGATTTTCAACCACCAGGTCCAAGACTACAACCACAGTTGGCCATGTGGAAGTCTGCTGCCTTAACCACTATGCCACCTGCTGGACCTTATCTATCAATTCTTATTTAACAGTGATTTCTGCTTTTTCCGTCTCCTTCATATCAATTATCTTTATTTTATTGGCTCCTCCCTCTCTCTCATATTTCCTTTCTCTTTTTAAATTCTTCTGCCTGTTGAGACACGATTTATATTTTTCTTTCTATCCTCATTCTTTCTTCTCCTCTTCCCTCCCTCCCTTTCCTCCTTCCATTCTGCATTTATGCTTTTTCTAGTGCCTCCTCTTTAAAAACCTGTCTTTTGGGGAACCAGCAGTTAGCGTAATGGCTATGTCGCTGGACTCCCACGTAGTCGACCGCGGTTCGCATCCCGGACCCGGTGGCTTAAAACTCACGCCGGGCGCGTGTGCGTGTGTGCCCAAGATCCCGAGAGGAGAATGGAGGAGAAGGGATTGCGGCATGGCCATCCCCCCTGGGGGGTGATTTCTTGCTTTCTGTCTCTATGTCTCTCTCTGTCTGTCTGGCGAGCGCACACGCCCTATAGTGAAACTCTCTCAAAAAACAACAACAACAACAACAAAAAAACCTATCTTTTGGTGCCAGTAGATGGCATGATGGTTAAGGTGTTGGACTCCCACATGGTCGACTGCAGTTCAAGTCCTGGTGGCATGAAACTCACCCTAGTTTGAAACTCATGCTGGGTGCATGTGTGTGTGGTGCATGTGTTTGTGGTGCATGTGTGTGTGTGTGTGTGTGTGCCCAAGATCCTAGAAGGAGAAGGGACTGTGGTGTGGCCATCCCCCTGGGGGAATGACTTCTCATTTTCCCTCTCACTGTCTCTGTCTCTGGCAAACACAAGTGCCCTATGGCAAAAACCATAAAAAACCCTATTTCTTTTTTTTTTATTTTTTTCACTTGGTAGAGGGCATGTGTGCTTGCCAGAGAGAGAGAGAGAGAGAAAGAGAGAGAGAGAGAGAGAGAGAGAGAGAGAGAGAGAGAGAGAGAACACAGCAATACCTTTCCAGGTTTTGGGCCAAGTACACTTATGGCATATTTTTCAAGCCACTGAAGTGGGATTTGAGCCACTGTTGGCCATGTGGGATCTGGCTCCAGATGCACAGTACTTAACCACTCACTATGGACCCAGCCCTTATGCCTACTTCTTTCTTTCCCTGTTTCATTCTACTCTCCCTCTTTTATCAATTTCATACACTTTTTTTCCTACTGACTTTTGCTCTTTAAGACCTGATTTACCAGGGCTGGCAGATGACGTGGTGGTTAAGGGTGCTGGACTTCCATATGGCTGATGACGGTTGGAGTTCCAGACCTGGTGGCTTACCTTCTCACTTTCTTTCTCTCTCACTCTGTCCCTCTTTGGGCAAATTAAAATAAATAAACAAATGAGAAAATAAAGTTAAATAAAATAATTCTTTAAGAACACCCTGATTTACCTATCTACCGGCATACCTATCTTCCTGCCTTATGGTTGCCATCCTTCCTGCCTGTCTGTCATTGGTTAGTTTCTATTTACTCTTTAAGCAGACTTTTTAGACTTCTCTCTTCTGTTGTCCATTTCTTACATTTATTTTTTTCCTTCTTTTTCCTTTCTGTACTGTTAACCTTTCTCTGTCTTTTATTATTCCATTTCTTATACTGATTCTGTCCCTGCATTTTTTTTCTATCCTTCCCTCCTTTCTTCCCTTTTTTTTTATCCAAACCTCCCTCCTGCCTTCCTTACTCATTTCTTTCCCCTTCTTCCTTTTCTCTTTTGTCTTATTTCCTCACCTTCTGTACCCCCCCTCCCATTCTTCTATTATTCTATACTGGATCCTCTTTTTAGCCCCCCCCTTCTTTCTAATGCTTTTTCATACACTCCATGTGGCCTTTTAAAAATTATTTATTTTTCCACAGGATACGTGTGCTTGCCAGAGAGAGAGAGGGAAAGTGAGAAATCATTCCCAGTGGATATGGTTATGCTGCAATCCCTTTTCCTCCAGTTTCTTCCTGAGATTTTAGGCACACATGCACATGCACCTGGGATGACTTTCAAGCTGCCAGGTCTGGGACTTGAACTGTGGTTGGCCATGTGGGAACCCAGAACTTTAACCACCACAGCAGTTGCTGGGCCCCATACATTGTGTTTTAATGTCTTTTGCCTCGTAAGTCCCATCTATCTATGGTTCCATTTACCATCTCTCGACCTAACTACACACGTATCTATGCGGTTACCAATTACCTGCCTTTACATTTCTGTTTGATTATCTGGACCCTAACTTTACAATCTGTTCCCTTCCACACCACTGTACTTGATCTTACTGGTTCCTCCCTCAGATCCTTATCTCTTTCTTCCTTTAACTTTGTTCCCTGCTGACTGACCCCTTATAAACTTTTCTTTCCTCAATCTTTCCCTTCCTTTCTTCCTTCCTTTATCCTTTCTTTCCCTCTCTTGCTTCTTTCACTCTCTGTTCATTTTATTGTTTCCATCTTTTCTTGTATTTTTTTGAGAGGTTTTTGCTATGGGGCACGTGCACTCGCCAGACAGACAGACAGAGACAGAGAGACAGAAAGCGAGAAATCACCCCCAGGAGGGATGGCCACGCCACAATCCCTTCTCCTCCATTCTCCTCTCGGGATCTTGGGCACGCATGCATAC
>NW_006203911.1:589095-591233 GCF_000334495.1 Tupaia belangeri chinensis
ACGAGGACGCGAATTGTGATCGGCTACATGGGAGTCCAGCGACGTAGCCATTACGCTAACTGCTGGTCCCCATCTTTCTTTGTATTATCTTTCCTTTATTGGCTTCTCCTTTTAGAACTTTATTTTATTTCTCTCTTGCTTTCAACATATATGTCTGTGGCATTTCTTCTGGAATCTTACTTGTTGAAAGTCTTTATTTCTCTCTCCCTCTTTCTTTCCTCTCTCTCTGACATTCATTATCATTTTTGCATTTGTTTCTTACTCCTTTTTACTCCCTCTCAAGTTTATCTCATTTAAAATTTTAATTTTTCTTTTTCATTTGCTGTCTTACATAGGCTTCTTGTTTTTAAACTTTTTTTTTTCCTCTTTTCGTTTTTTTTCCCCTCATTTCTCAATATGTTTCTTTCCTCTCAAGTGTTTTAAAAAATTCTTTTCATACACTGTATTCATACTGGCTCCTTCCCACTTGCAAAACATTCACCCATTATTTTTGTCTGTGACTTTCTTTCTCGTTTAATTTTCCTTCTTTATTTTGTTTTCAGAATTAATCATTTTAAACATTTTCTTTTTTAAAAGAATTATTTTATTTAAGCCCCCCTAAACATTTTCTTTAATTCTCCTTCTTTCTGGTCTTTTTCTCATTCTCATTTTTCTTCTATTTTTACTGTTTAATTAATTATCCTTTTTTTTAAGAGGTTTTTGCTATAGGGCATGTGTGCTCGCCAGAAAGACAGAGGGAGACAGAGAGACAGTGAGAAATCACCCCCTGGGGGGGTGGCCATGCCGCAATCCCTTCTCCTCCCTTCTCCTCTCAGGAACTTGGCATGCATGCACACGCGCCAAGCATGAGTTTAAGCCACCAGGTCCAGGACTCGAACCACAGTCGAACAACATAGCCATTACTCCAACTGCTGGTCCCTCATTATCCTTTTAAAACACCTCTTTATGGGAACCAGCAGTTAGCGTAATGGCTATGTTGCTGGATTCCCACGTAGTCGACCGCGGTTCGTGTCCCGGACCCGGTGGCTTAAAAAACTCACGCCGGGCGCGTGTGCGTGCGTGCCCAAGATCCCGAGAGGAGAATGGAGGAGAGGGGATTGCGGCGTGACCATCCCCTCTGGGGGGTGATTTCTCGCTTTCTGTCTCTATGTCTCTCTCTGTCTGTCTGGCGAGCGCATGCGCCCTACAGTGAAAATCTCTCAAAAACAAAAACAAAAACACCTCTTTATTCATTTCTTACTTTTTTCCTACCTTTATTCTTCCTTTCTTTCCCCATTCCCATTCTCTATCTCTTCCTCCTCTTTTCCTATACTTATATTTCTCCTGCAAGCCTGTCTGAATTCATGCCTTTCCTCCCTCTACTTCTTTGCCCAAGTACTTATCTACTTACCTGTCCATCTTTATTTTAGTGTCATTTTTTTCAGTTAGTTCTATTTTTTCATGGTAATAATTTTTTTATGTGTTTGCATTTTAATTGTCAGAGAATGTATGCATTTGCCAGAGAGAGAGCGAGAGAGAGAGAGAGAGAGGGAAGGGGGAGGGAGGGAAGAAGAGCGAGAAAGCAAGTTGCCATGGGGTGTGGTTACACCACAGTCCCTTCTCCTCTATTTCTCTATCCTGTCGGGATTTCAGGTATACATGCGCATGTGCTTGGCATGGTTTTTCAAGCTGTCCAGGGCCAGGACATGAATTTCAGTCAGCTGTTTGGGATCTGGCTCCTTTAGCAATGATGCCATAGAGTCAGCCAGGGAGTTCTGTTTTTAAACTCTCTTCTCTATTAACAAAATTGTGCTTCATTTTCTTTCCCTCTTTTTTTTTTCCAGAGAGATTTTTGCTATAGGATGCATGCATGCGCTTGCCAGAGAGACAGAGACAGACAGAGAGACAGAAAGCAAGAAATCATCCCCTGGGGGAGATGGCCATGCCACAGTCCCTTCTCCATTATCTTCTTGGGATTGTGGGCACGCACGCACATGAACCTGGTGTGAGTTTCAAGGTGCCGAGTCTGGGACTCGAACCGAAGTCGGCCACATGGGAATCTAGAGCCCTAACTGTTATGCCACTTGCTGGCTCCTATTGGCTCCTCTTTTAAGAACATATTTTATTCTCATTATCTCTTGCTTTATTTCCTGCTGTGA
>NW_006203911.1:591732-594992 GCF_000334495.1 Tupaia belangeri chinensis
TGCTTTATTTCCTGCTGTGACTTGTTTTTTAACTATCTCTTTCTCTTCCTGGCTTACTATTCTTCTCCCTAACTGTATCATTTTTGTAGTCATTTCTTACTCGGTCTTCTTTTGTACATTTCTCTTAAATGTATTCTATTATTGGCCCCTGCACTTAAAACTTTTGCCTTTCCTTCTTTTGTTAATCTACTCACAGGCTTCTTGTTTGAAACTTTTCTTTCTTGCTTTCTATTTCTTCTTCTCTTTCCTTTTCTACCTCCCTATAGCTTGCTCTTTTCTATTTTCTTTTTTGGAACAGTTTTTCCTTACTGGCTAATTCCTACTCACGTAATACACTTCCTTTCATGTTTTTACTTCTTTTTTCCTGTCTCCGAGTCTTCCCTCCATTTCTTCCTTCTTTCTTTCCTTGATCCTTTCCATTATCATATTTTATGCCATATTTTATTTTTTAAATATTAACTCTTTTTTTGAGAGATGTTTGCAATATGGCACTCACTGGAGAGAAAGAGAGAGAGAAAGTGAGAAATCACCCCCCTCAAGGGAGAGGGCCATGCCACAATCCCTTCTCCATTTTCCTCTTGGGATTTTGGGCATGCATGCACACACGCCTGGTGTGAGTTTTAAGCCACCAGATCTGGGACTTGAACTATGGTCAGCCATGTGGGAGTCTAACGCCTTAACCACTATGCCACCTGCTGACCCCAATATTAATTCTTTTAAGACATCTCCAATTCTTTGTTTACTTTTTACTCTTTCCTATTTTTATTCTTTTCTTTCTGACACTGTCTCTCCCCCCTCCCCTTTTCCTCTACTTTCTTCTATTTCTCTTTTGACTGTGTCTATGGTCATGCCCTTCCTTCCTTTCTTCTTTCTCCAACTTTTCTCCTTCCTTTTTTCCAATTCTATGTTATCATGTCCAGTCTCATCCTGTTTGATGTTCCCCTGTTCTGTTACTGTGCATTTACTGGCCCTGTTTTAAGATGTTTTTCTTTCTTGTCTTTTCCAGGTCTATTTCTATCTCTTATATGCCGACTTTTTACTTTTTCTTTTTAGTTACCATTGTTATTTCTTTTTCTGTTATGACATCTATTTATACCTCCCTTCCTTCCAATTTAGCTGTGATCCATCCACCATCTTATTTATTGTAATATTTTAGCATCATCTTCTTTGATGATCTCTGTTTCCGTACTGCCTACAACCATACTCAATTTTTTTTAATTTTCTTTTTCTTTTTTATTTTATTTTGTTTTATTTTATTTATTTATTATTTTTTTCAATTTATTTATTTTAGTGACCATACTTAATTTTATTAGTCCTCATTTTCAAATCCTCCATCTCTCTGATACTCTTTTATAAATATTGCTCTTAGAGAGAGAGAGAGAATGTGAGAAAGCAAGCCTCTAGATGTAGGACTGGAACCATGGTTGGCCATATAGGAGTCCTGTGCCTTAACCACCATGCCATCTGCTGGCCTCAAAATATTGTTCTTTCCTAAAATGGTCATTGCTTTAAACTCTTCTTTCATTCCGCCCTTTTATTTTTCTATCATTCTCCCTTCCTTCCCATCTTTTCTTTCTTCATTACCTTTTTCTATATCCTCTCTCAATTTCTCTCTCTCCTTACCCTCTCCCTTCCTCCCTCTCTCCCTTCTGCCCCCTTTATCCTTCCTTTCTAACCTATATGCTTCCTTCTGTCCTTCCTATCTCCGTTCCTCCCCTCTTTCTTCCTTCTATGCTTTTCTCCCTTCATTCCCTACTTCCTTCCATTTTCTTAAAAATATTTACTGGTTTCTGTTTTTAACAATTCTTCATTTTATCTCTATCTCTTTTGTTCTCTGTGTCTATTTCACAGAATCTTTCATATTAGGTTATGCTTTTCTATTTGTCAGAGGTAGTCACCAGAGACAGAGGGAGAGGGATAAAGTACCCCCTCAATGGGGCACAATTACACCACAATCCTTTCTCCTCTATTTCTCTGCCCTATTGTAAATGTACATTTTTGTGGGGTATAATATGGATTTTCAAAGCATGCATGCATTGTGCAACAATCAAATTAGAGATAATATTATATTCATCACTTTCAACAAAGAACACATTTTATACACACTCATACACACACGTTTTTTCTCTCAGTTGTGGTATGCCATTCCACAACCCATTTGCCTCATCTGCCTACGTTTCAGTGTGTGCAAATGTACTGTTAAATGTACTGCTCTATTTTTAGTGACTTGTATTCTTTTAAGAATTATTTAATTTAATTTTATTACTTTTTAAAATTTTGCTATAGGCCACATGCACTCACTAGAGAGAGAAAGAGAGAGAGAGAGAGCAAGCTGCCAGGTCTGGGACTAGACCCATAGTCGGCCATGTGGAAGTCCAGTACCTTAACTATGCTACCTGCTTGTCCCCATTTTAAATTTTGTATCTTCTATGTACTGACTTTTTATTGTCCTAGTTTGGAATATCAATTTTATCTTTCTGTTCATTCCTTCCTACTTGCCTTGCTCCTCCTCTTTCTTTGCTTTTTCTTTTGTTTGCTATAGTTTGCATGTGCTTGCTGGAGAAAGTCAGAGAGATAGGGGAGGGGAGGAAAATGAGAAATCACCTCCAGGGGAATGGTCATGCAGCAACCCCTTTTTTCTCCGTTCTCCTCTTGGGATGTTCGGGAATCATGCACATGTGCTTGGTGTGATTTTCAAGCTGCTGGGTCTGTGATTCAAACCATGAAGTCAGCCATGTGGGATCCAGCCACCTTAACCTCTACACCACTTACTGGCCTTTGCATCTTATTGCCAGAGGGCATGTGCACTCACCCAAGAGAGAAAGAGAGACAAAGAGAGCAAGAACACATTCCCTTAGTGAAGCATGATCACATTGCAATCCCTTCTCTATTTCTCTAACCTGTAGGAACGTGGGGTATGCAGTGAAACATGCCCTGCATGTTTTTCAAGCTACTGGGACAGGGATTTAAATTGTAGTCAGCCACTCTTTCTCATCTTTCTTTTTTTCTTAGAGAGATTTTTGCTATAGGGTGTATGCACTTACCAGAGAGACAGAGAGAGACAGAGAGAAATCACTCCCCAGGAGGATGGCCAACTGCAATCCCTTCTATGCGTGTCGCAGGATTTGGGACACTCACAGATACATGCTTGGCCTGAGTTTTAAGCCGCCAGGTACGGGATTTAAACCATAGTCAACTGCGCGGGAGTCCAGTGACGTAACCATTATGCCATCTGCTGGTTCCTATCTTTCTTTCTTTTA
>NW_006203911.1:595019-599496 GCF_000334495.1 Tupaia belangeri chinensis
GCTGTCATATATCCATCTAGCTTCACTCATATTTTCAGTCTTCTTCTTAAAAAAAAAAATTGCCAGAGGGCACGTGTGCTCACTAGAGAGAGACAGAAAGAGAGAAAGATCCTGAGAAAGCACCCGCCCATAGGGCACGGTCACATCATAATCCCTTGTGTTCTCTCTCTCTCCTGTTGGGATTTTAGGTACGCACCCACACAAGCCTGGTGAGTTTTTCAAGCTGCTGGGTCTGGGACTCAAAATGGGCAATTGGCCATGTAGGATCCAGCTGCCTTAACCTCCAGACCACAGACTGGCCCTGTCTTCTTCCTTTTACATCTGTCTTTCCGTATTGTGCACTATTATACTCAGTTTTCTTACTAGCTCTTCCTTCTCAAACTCCCGTGTTTCTTGCTCTTGAACTATTTTATTTTACTTTACTACAAATTCATCACCTTAAACTTCCCTTTCTTCCCACCCTTCTCCTTATCTTACCCCTTCCTTTCTTCTTTTTTTTCCTTTTTAAATTGACTTTTTAAAATCCACATAACATGTGCATGTGCAAGAAAGAGAGAGAGAGAGAGACAGAGAGAACAAGCTCGACAGGGTCCCAGTCACACCACGATCCCCTTTCCCAGGCCCCCCAGCTCGTCAGGATCTTGGGCGGATGACCTAGGTCCTGGCGTGTTTTCAGGCTGCCCTGAGGGTCCCAATCCCCCAGCCAGCCATGTGGCTTGTAGCACTGCAGTTCAATTTGCTATTGGCTGTGCCACCAGGCTGTCCCTACTGCCTTTTTATAAGACTTTTCTCACTCCATTTACTTCTCTCTTTTTCTCCATTTCTCTATTTTTACCCAGTTGCATGCATTCCTTTTTCTCACTTCTGCCCACTTCATCCTTCCTGGCTTTTACCCTTTTCTCCCCCTTCCTTCTTTTACACTTGTATCCCTTTTCTCCATGCTCCTTTTCTTCTATTTTTAATTTTTTTAAAAAAACAAATATGATTTAATTATTTTCATTTTATATGTGTGTCTTTTGATCTACCTCTTTGTCTCCCTTTCTCTTCATATATATTTTGTACCATGTTTTATAATGGTTCATTCCTTTGACAGTGCTGTCTATATTTGTCTATCAATATCTATTATTACTTTTATTTTGGAGATGTTTTTGCTATAGGGTGCGTGCGCTCACCAGGAAGACAGACAGAGAGACAGAAAGCGAGAAATCACCCCCCAGGGGGGATGGCCACGCCACAATCCCTTCTCCTCCATTTTCTTCTGGGGGTCTTGGGCACACATGCACACACACCCGGAGTGAGTTTAAGCCACTGGGTCTGGGATGTGAACCTCAGTCAACTACATGGGAGTCCAGTGACATAGCCATTACGCCAACTGCTGGTCCCTCGATATCTATTTTAATCTTTTAAAAGATTATAAAATCTTTTCCTGCTATTTGCCTGCCTTTCTAACTACCTAGATCTTACCTTCCTGTCACCTATTTATTTACTCATCCACCTTAACTGCCAGTCTAGCTAGTTAACTGTTTAGTTACCAATCATCTTTATTTATTTTGTCTTTTCTTCCCTGACTCCTACTTTTAAAATCTGTCCCCACTACATATTTGTACTTGATTTTCTTACTGGCTTCTATCTTTTTCTTTCTTACCAAAAAAAAAAAAAAAAAAGGCAGAGGGTGCCATCACCAGAGAGATGGAGAGGGAGAGGGAGAAAGCAGCCCTCAATGAAACATGGTCACATCACAATCCCTTTTCATCCATTTCTCCATTTCAGGATTTGGGGCAGGCATGCACACATGCCCAGTGCATTTTTCAGCAGCCTGCTCTGGGATTCGAACTGCACAGTTGGCCATGTGGCATCTGGCTGCCTTAACTGCCAGGCTATGTGGCCATCCCAGCTCCTTCCTTTCACTTTCACATTCCCTTTCCTATATTTAACTTTTTCCCCTGACTCATCCTTTATAAACTTTTTTCCTTCCTTCATTCCTTCCTTCCCTCCTTCCTTTTCTCCCTTTCTCCTGCCTCTTCCCTTTCCTATTTATTGTAGTTTATACTGACAACCTTTTTTTTGTGTGTTCTTTCTTTCTTTTTCTGTATTTTTGTCTTTATTCTCTAGCTTCTCCTTTTAAAAATCAGTTCTACATATGTAACTGTACATGCATGTATGTATGAATATATCCATTGACTGATCTGATTGTATTTATCTGACTCCTCATTTTAAATCTCTCTTTCTTCTGTCCACAATATACTTAATTTCACTAGTTTCTTTTTTTTTCTTTTGAGTTTGTGTGTGTGTGTGTGTGTGTGTGTAGGTTTTTGCCATGGGGCACGTGCTCTAGCCAGTGAGAGACAGAGAAAGGCAGTGAGAGGGAAAGTGAGAAATCACTCCCCAGGGAGGATGGACGCAATCCCTTCTCCAAGAAATCACCCCCCCCCCCAGGGAGGATGGCCGCAATCCCTTCTCCTCCATTTTGCTCCTAGGATTTGGGGCATGCACGTGCACAAGCCCAGCGTGATTTTTCAAGTCAGCAGGTCCAGGACTCACAACACAGTTGGCTCTGTGGGAGCCCAGCACCTTAACCACCACACCAAATACTGCCCCCCCCAACTTCTACTCTTTAAGACTCCCCTACCACACACAATTGTACCTGACTTCTTTATCATTAATAGATCTGTTTTTAAACACCTTTTTCCCCCTAGTTATGTAATTCTTTTTTTCTCCCGAGTCATCCTTTCTTCTTTTTCATTTTATTTTTATTCAGCACTACTACAGAACACACTGCATGCTACATAACATACCCTATTCCCTTCTTTGACACAGTGACACAATTAACTCCAGAGACACACCTATCTCTTTCCATCAAATGCTACTGATATGTAAGATGCGCAACCCTCTTTTCCTTGCCTCTGTTCGAGAACTTGTGCAGGTATGCGGTGGCCAGTACGGGAGTGACCAAGCACACGCCTGTGGTGGAGATTCCAAGGAGAATCTAAAACACATCTAAGCCCCCAAATCCTGCCTGTGCGGCCTTTAAAGGTGACTCATCCTTTAATAAAATAACTTCCTCCTATGTCCTTGCTCCCATTCTTTCTGACTCTTTTCTTATACCGTTTTTACTTTTTTTTTTTTGCTATAGGTTATGTGCATTCGCCAGAGACAGAAGGAAAGTAAGAAATCACCCCATCACCTCTTGGGGTAATGGCCTTCTCTCCACTCTCTTGATTTCAGGCACACATGCACATGCGCTTGGTGTCACACTCAAGCCACAGTAAAGTGGTAGTTTTGGCGTGGGGGCCCGGGCTTTTTTAGCCACTGTCCACTGTCTGGCCCATTTCCTCTTTTTAAACTTTCCTTTCCTTCACTCTCATTCGATACATAATGCCTTTTCATTGACTTCTTTTGAATTCCTACCTACCTATCTATGTCCACATGCCTATCAGTTGTCTCTATTTTACTGAAAATTTGTACTGAATTTTAAAATTCCTCTTTGCCTCCCTCCATCTCCCCTCCTGTCTCTCTTCCTCTCTCCCTTCCCTTTCCTCAACTGTACATTAGATTACTTTTAAACGTGTTCTCTTCTCTTCTTCTTAATTTCCTAACTCCCTTCCTTTCTCTAGATCTAGCTCTCCCTTTCAAAAGATCAGCTCCTTTTTTCTTTTATCTGCTTTCTTCTCTTTCTTCCTTCCTGTCTCCCTTCTACCCTTCCCTCACTTCTCTCCTTTTTTCCCTTCTTCCTCTCTCTCCCCCTCCCTCTCTCCTCCTTCTTTTCCTTATACTCATTTTTACTGGTTTATCTTTTCCAAGAAAATTTTTTAATATTCTTTTTCTCTTCTGAAATTTTCTTTTTACTACTACATTTTTTTTTTTACTGGTTTCTATTTTTAAACATCTATGTATCTATCCACCTATCTCCAATCTATCAATCACCTATAATCTACCAATCCAGCTAACTAGTTAGCTGGGTATCAATTATTATTCATCTATTTTTATTTTACTATAATTTTAAAACTGACATTTACTTTTATATTCCCCCTCCACAAAAGTATACTTGATTTTCTGGGGCTGGCAGGTGGTGTGGTGGTTAAGATCGCTGGACTCCCACATGGTCAACCGTGGTTTGAGTCCAGGACCTGGCAACTTGCTTTCTCAATTTCTCTCTCTCTCTGTCTCAGTCTATCCCTCTCTGGTCAAATTAAAATAAATAAATAAATAAATGGATAAATAAAGTTAAATTAAATAATTTTTTTAAAAAAGTGTACTTGATTTTCTTAGTGACTCTTTTTCTTTTCTATTTAGAGAGATTTTGCTATAGGACACATGTGTTTGCCAGAGTACTTGATTTTCTTAGTGACTCTTTTTCTTTTCTATTTAGAGAGATTTTGCTATAGGACACATGTGTTTGCCAGAGACACAGAGACAGACAGACAGACAGAAAGCGAGAAATCACCTCCCACCCCAGGGGAAATGGCCACAACAGTCA
>NW_006203911.1:599541-605611 GCF_000334495.1 Tupaia belangeri chinensis
CACACACACACACACACACACACACACACACACATGCCTGGGCATGAGTTTTAAGCCTCCAGGTCCAGGACTTAAACCACAGTCGACTACATGGGAGTCTAGCGACATAACCATTATGCCATCTGCTGGTCCCAAGTGACTCCTCTTTTTAATCTCCCCTCTCACCCAAATTATCATATTCATCTCTCTTTATTTTGTTCTTATTGCCTTGACCATTTAAAATCTCTTTTATTGTTTTTCTTTTCTGTATGCCTCTTCCTTAATTCCATTCTTTCATTCCCTTTCTCTCTGCCTGTATTCCTACCCAATCTCCTTACTTTGTCTTTCTTTTTTTCCTCTCCCTGCTTCCTTTATTTATTTATTTACTTATTTGGCTTCTTTCCTTCCTTCTTTCTCTCCCTCCTCCTCAAACTCTTTTTACAGGCTCCATTTTAAACCTCTCTCTCTCATACTGGCTTTTTAAACTTGCTTGTCCCTTTAAAGTTCTATCTACCTATGTATTAATCATATATCTTTTTTTTACTATATTTTTTATTGACTTTAAAATCTTCCTCCTCCCCTTTGCCATCTATACATGAGTCTCTTTTAAACTTTATTGTTATTATTTTTATTATTTGCTAGAGGCTGGGTGCACTCACCACAGATGGAGAGACAAAGAGGGAAAGTGAGGAAGCACAACCCATGGGAGATGGTCACACTGCAATCTCTTCTCCATTTCTGCCTCCTTTTGGGATTTGGAGCATGCATGCACACATGTGCTGGGTGCTTTTTTCAGGCCACTAGGGCTAGGACTCCACAGTGCAGTTGGGGACTGGCAGGTGGCATGGTGGTTGGGGCATTAGACTCCCACATTGCCAACTGTGGTTCGAGTCCCAGACCTGGTGGCTTGCTTTCTTACTTTCCCTCTCTCTTGTCAAATTAAAAAATAATAATAATAAATTAAAGAAATAAATTTTAAACAGTGCAGTTGGCCTGTGGGATCCAGCTCTTAACCTCTACACCACTGATTGGCCCCAAGAGTTTCTTTAAAACCCCCTTACTAACTTACTAACTTCATTTCCTTCCTCTGTTCTTTTCTTCTAGGTAGGTCTCTTTAACCTACACTCACTGTCTATTTGCATTGCAGGCTGCTTCCTCCTTTCCTTCCTTCTTTCCTGACTTTAGATCTCTCTTCCTCGCTCCTTCCTTCCTCTGTCCCTACTGCCAGCCTTCTTTTCCTATTTTTCTAACTTGTCTTTACATTTTTCTCTATTTCCCTGCTCTTTCTACTGCCTCTCTTTTTTAATTTTTATTTTAATTTTGTAGGAATTTAAAATTTTTATTTATTCATTCATTTATAATTTGACCAGAGAGAGGTACACACACCAGAGAGAGAGGGAAGGTGAGAAGCAAGCCACCAGGTCCAGGACTCAAACCGTGGTCAGTCATGTGGGACTGTCCAGCGCCTTAACCGCCACACCACCTGCTGGCCCCTGTTTTAATTTTTTTAGAGACATTTTTTCTATAGGGCATGTATGCTCACCAGAGAGACAGAAAACAGGATATCACCGCCCCCGGGGGGGGGATGGCTACACTGCAATCGCTTCTCCTCCATTCTCCTCTCCAGATTTCGGGCACGCACGCATACGTGCATGTACACCCAGGTGCCCGACTACCTTCCTTTAAAAGTCTATCTACATGCCTATACATCAATCACCTGTGTCTTCATCTTTATTAAATGCTGCTTGCTATACATTTATTTTTCAATCCTTCCCTTCTTACCTCCTCATATTGTACTTGATCATCTTCCTGGCTCTTCCTTTTCTGTCTCCTCTCCCTATGACTATCACTCTCACTTTTAAAATCTCTTCTGCTTTACTTTTTTCTACTTACCCATAGCATTTAAACTTCTTGGCTTTGCCCCCTCCCTTCCTTTGCACTCCCTGTCTTACACACTATGTCTTAGTTTTCTTTGTCTGCATTTATCCCGTCCTTCCTCCCTTCCTCGCTTGAAGTCCAATCCGCATTATCTCCATCTCTTCTATACTGTACCACCTTATTTAATGACTTCTACTCTTTAGATCTCTCTCCTCCAACAATGGTGCTTTAGTTTTTCACGGGATCCATCTTTTTAAAAAAATATTTTATCATTCTGATTTTTTAAATATATTCAATCGCTGTACATCATTTGACTTGCAAAAAGAATTTACCCAACATGAAATACACCTCAGGCCAGTCCAGTTGAGAATACTATACACATTATCATCCACAGGTAATAACCACTTCTGTGTCCCACTAACGTCTTGCCTCTCTATTTCCCCCCCTAATTTCCTCCCCTATACTTTTCCCCTCTCCCACCCTCCTTCCACACTGTAAATTCACATATTTTTTAAATGGTCTTATCCTATCAGCTTATCCTTTTCAAAAGTTGCCTTCTTCCCCTCTCTCCCTTCCTCTGTCCTTTTCGTTCCATCTCTCCCTACTAACAAAGATTTTTTACTTAAGCAGACCTTAGTTAGGCTCCTGAACCTTTTCCTAAGTCCATCTGTGCACTTGCTTGTAAAGACCAGCTTTAGCAAGAACCCTGTTAAGTCAGTTTAGCTCCGAATCCTCCCTAAATGATCGCCTTCCATAGCTCCTCAGTCCCACCCCAGCCCAGGTGATGTCTGTTCACCTTGGCCAGTCTTCAGCAACAATCCCTTTAGGTAGGTTTGGCCAGAAGCCCTCCTGCTGTTTCCTCTCAGTCATTTTCCTTTCGCCCACCAAGATGCTCCTTAGCTCTAAATATCACTTCTCCTTCTATATTTAGAATTGAGCCCAGTTCTATCCTAAGGTCTCTTTACTCCCATTGCAAAAGTCCTGAATGAAATCTGGGTTTGCAATTCAACTCTGGTTTTGACACTCCCTCCCCTCCTCCTCCTTTTATGTTTCTTTTTAAATTCTGGCTATTTTTTTTTTTGGAGAGGTTTTCGCTACAGGGCGCATGCGCTTGCCCGAAAGACAATGAGAGACAGACAGAAAGCAAGAAGTCACCCCCTAGGGGGGATGGCCATGCCACAATCCCTTCTCCTCCATTCTCCTCTCGGGATCTTGGGCATGCATGCACATGTGCCCGGCGTGAGTTTAAGCCACCAGGTCTGGGACTCGACCCGCGGTCGACTACATGGGAGTCCAGCGAAATAGCCATTATGCCAACTGCTGGTCCCTCTGGCTCCTATTTTTAATTTTTAAAATACTTTTTTTCTTTCCCATACAGCCTTTTTCTATCTATTAACAATCTATATCATAATCAATACTCATTATCGTCTATCATTCTTTTAGTTTTTTCCCCCTTTCTCTTCTGCTCTTGAAGTCTCTCCCCCTTCTGTAATTATCTTTGGTTTTCTTACTGGCTCCTCTTTTACAAACACCTTTCATTCTCATACTTAATGTCTTTCTTGTATTATGCTTTTTGTAGTGAATCTTTTTATTATGATTTTTAAAATGTTTAATTGTTTTAAAACCCTCTTTGGAGTTCAGGTCATTCTTTAATAGCTAGAGGGATCATGAGCTCCCCAGAGAAAAGCAGAGAGGAAGCACCCCCCAGTGGGGTGTGGTCACGCTGCTGCACTCCCTTCTCCCTTAAGTTCTTTTTCTCTCATTTTCTTCCTTCCGTCTGTGTATGTTTTTCTTGTTCTTGCCAACTCCCTATTTCTACGAACTTTTTCTATCACCCATGTTCATCCTTCCACTTTCGGCTTCTTCCTTTTTCCCTCCTTCATACAGCCCTCCTCACCCGTCCCTCTCTCCTTTCCACTCCTGACATGTTTTTCACAGGCTGCCTGATCCAGACTTGAACCACAGGGTTGGCCATGTCAGATCCAGCTGCCTTAACCACCAGGCTATGGAGCTGGCCCTGGCTTCTGTTTGTAAACTCTTTCCTTCTCTTGAAAACATTCTTGTTCCTATATTGTCTTTTGAACTGTTTTTTTTTTTTTTTTTACAATGTTAACTTTATCTATTGGTTTATCAATAGCTATCAAAGTACTCACATTTTACCATACTTTTAAGACTTTCATATTTTTATTTTATCCCACACAACACAAACAGCTGCATTTGATTTTCTTACTGTCTCCACTTTTTTTCACTCTATTCCTCCTTTTTTTCTGTTACTATTCTTCCTGTATTGCTTTTTCCCTGTCTTCTTTTTAAAAATTATTTAATATTTATTTATTATTTTAAAATCTGACCACAGAGAAAGAAAAAAAGGAAAGCAAGAACATAAGCCACCAGGCCTGGGACTCAAACTATAGTTGGCCATATGGAAGTCCAGCACCTTAACCACCACGCCACCTGCTGGCCCTCTGTCTTTTTTAAAAGTCCATCCTACTTATCTTTAACTTTTACCTTTTTTTTTTTAGGTTTTTGCCATAGGGCATGCTTGCTTGCTGGAGAGAGAGAGAGGGAAAGTGAGAAAGCATCCCTCCCACCACTGAGGGGGGATGGCCACACAGCCATTCCTTCTCCTCCTGTCTCCCCTCGGGATTTTGGGCAAGCATGCACATGTACCTGGCGTGATTTTCAAGCCAGCAGGTCTAGGACTCAAACCACAGTCGTTCATGTGGGAATCCAGTGCCTTAACCACTGTGCCACCTGCTGGCCCTTACTTTTACCATTTTAAATTCTCCCTCATATTGTACTTGATTTTCTTATTTGCTCTTTTTACACTATTTTTATCTTTCAGTACAGCACTGTTTTTTTCCTGGCTTTTCCTCTATAGAGTCTTATCTACATACCTATTTCCCTACCCAACTATCTACCTACCTAGTCAATCAGCCCTATTTTTTTAAAAAAGAATTTTGCCAGAGGGGTTTTGCACTTGTGCGTGTGTGTGAGTGTGTGTGTGTGAGAGAGAGAGAGAGAGAGAGAGAGAAACACCTTTCAATGGGATGTGGTCATGCTGCAATCCCTTTGCCTCCATTTTCCCGCCCTGTCAGAATTTGGGGATTTTGGGTACACATACCTAGCATGTTTTTCTAGCCACTGGGGCTGGGATTCAAACCATGCAGTCAGTCAAGTAGGATTTGGCTCCCTAAACCACCAGGCTACAGGGCCAGCCCAGTTATCTCTATTTCTATTTAGTTCTTTCTCTCTTTAATTTTTGCTATAGGGCACATGTGCTCATTGGAGAGAGAGAGGGAAAGTAAGAAAGCACCCCACTCCTGGTGGTATGGTCACACCTCCTCCTCCATCCCCTCTCAGGATATTGGGTATGCATGTACACACACCTGGTGTGTTTTTCAAGCCACCAGGTCTGGGACTTGAACTATATAGTCGGCCATAGCTGGGATCCAGCTGCCTTAATAACCATGCCACTGATTGGCCATAGCTCTCTTTCATAGTGGGTTTTCAAAATCCATAGCCACCCCAACACACATATAATACTTAATTTTACTCTTTTCTTACCGTCATATCCTTGTTAACATTTCTATCACCCGCCCCCCCGCCCCGCTTAGTTTATTGTTTAAAGTCAGACTTACCTATTGCCTACTTACCTGTTCATTTCACAGTCTCTTTTACAGGGAGATCTCCTTTTTAAACCCTTCACACTTCAAAGTATTTGGATTTCTTACAGGCCCTTCTTTTTCAGACCTCCATTCCCTCTTTTCTACCTTTACCTATTGACTAACCCTTTTCCTACTTCCCTCCCCTTCCTCTCTCCCTCTCCTCCTTCTCTGTGTTTATTTCCTTTGTCTATGATTTTTATTCCATGTTTCTTTCCATTTTTTTTTGCCTTCCCTCCTTCCCTTATTTCCTTTTCACCTTCTTTCTCTCCATTCCCCCCTTCTCACTTCCTCCCTCCCTCCCTTTCCCCTCCCTCCCTCCGTTCTCCTCCCTTTCCTTTTCCTCCTCCCTCCCCTACCCATCCCTCCCTCTCTCCTTACCTTCTTTTTGGGGCTCCTCTTCTTAAATCTGTATGACTGAAGTCTCTTTTTCCTCTGTGCAACCTCCTCCCGCCCTGCCCCAAACTGTACTATGATTTCTTAGTGGCTGCTCCTTTTCAACCCTCTCGTGCAAACTCACACCCCTTGTGTTATTTCATTCTTTCCCT
>NW_006203911.1:605736-612538 GCF_000334495.1 Tupaia belangeri chinensis
CTTTCCTCCCTTTGGCCTTCCTTCTTTCATTCTCTTTTTACAGGCTTTTCTATGAGAACTCGTGTTCCTGCCCCACCCCCCTTCCTTTCTGACTTGCTCTCTCCTGTCCGTCTTGTCTTTTGACTGGCTTTGCATTTCTAATTTCATTTTCTTGTCTGCTTACTCTTTCTCTATGCCTCTATTGCTCAGTCTCTCTCTGTCTTTATCCCATAGTTTTATTTTTTTCCTATCATGTCCAGTACTACCTCTCTTACTGGCTCTTCCATTTTAGAAGTTGAAAAGGTCTGTCTCTATCAATCTATCACTTAACATTAATGTCTTCTTCTTAATGTCTTAACATCATCTTTTCCTTACTGTACTATCTCCTTACCATACTCAATGTTTAATACTTTCATTTTCTCTTTCTTTCTTTCTTTCTTTCTTCTTTTTTTTTTTTCTTTCTCTCCTTTCCTTTCTATTACCCTCTTTGTCTCTGTCTTCACTGTACTTTTTCTTTTGGGCTTCTCCTTTGTGAAGTCTATCTTGTCTCTCTACCTATTTATAAGTGTTTTAGTTTTCTGACTTCTCATTTTCAGTATCTTTGTCACCCCCAGCCCAATTGTTTTTGATTTGCAAATTCCTCTCTGCCACTCTCATATTCTCTTTTTCTTTATTTTGTTTTTCTGAAACAACAGTCCTTTTAAGTTTCTTTCTTTTTTCTCTGTTGTTCTATCTCTTTCTATATCGCTTCATCCTTCCCTTTGTTCCTCTATGCCTCTATCTTGCTGGATATTTTTTGCTCTTTTGTCTTTCTCTGTCTGCCTTTCTTATTTTCCCTCTCCTCTGTCTCTTTCTGTCTTTGTTTTTCACTCCTTTATCTAGTGTGTGTGTGTGTGTGTGTGTGTGTGTGTGTATATATATATATATAGAGAGAGAGAGAGAGAGACTTTCCCTTCCTCCATTTCATTCTTCCTTTCCTTATGTACCATCTGTCCTTACTGCCACCTCCTTTTCAACTTTTTGTTTTGCGTTTTCCCTTTGTACATTTTTAAATGTCTTTTCTCTTATATCCCTTTTAAAAAACTTTTTTCTCTTTCTCTCACTGATTTACTCTCTCTATATAATATTTTCTTATGGCTCCTCCTTTTAAAATTTTTCTATTTTTTTCTTTTATTGTCTCTTTTATCATCATTTTGTAATTTTTGTTCTTACTGGCTCCTTTTTATTTCTCTCATCTTATTTTTGTTTCTATATACCTGTCTCTTTCACCCTCTTTTTTTTAAAATCTGTTTTTGTGTGTACGCTGTTTCCTCTTACTGGCTCCCTTTTAAACCTGGGGTAGAGGTAGTTTCCTTTCCTGAGCCACTTTATAAGCCAATCAGTCTGTTGCAATGTATGTATATACATTATACACACACACACACACACAGATATACACTTTACAACTGGGACCAAGAAGTGCCCTATGTAGTGTCTGGCTTGCGTAGTGTGAGCTCCTGGGACTTACCTTTACAATAGCTTTGTGACCTCACTCTATAAGTGTGTAGAGGGGCTGGCATTATAAAGATCCCAGTATTTAATAATATCTAGATATGCATCTTATACTTAGCTACTATGTCTTTCATTGTCTCCCTCTCACCTGTATCATCTTGTCCTTTGAAAACAAACATGCTTCCTTCTGATCCTTCTCTCTTCAGGTCATTTCTTTGCATTTTTTGTAAACGATGAGCGAGTTTTTTCTCTAAAAGTGCTCTTTTCTAAAATAGTTTTAAAAAGATTTAATATATTTAAAAATCTCAACTTTCTACTGGAAATCTGAGACAGATATTTCAAATGCAATGGTATATTTGAATGTAAACCCTCATTACTATCTGGAAATTTCTAAAGTCACAATGACTACAAAGCTGGAAAGTAGTAAAGGATACGTTTTCTTCTGTCATCCAGCAGCAGCAGAATATATTTTATTAACTAGAATATATTCTATTAACTAATTTAATAAATCCAATTTAACCCAGTGCCCACTCTCTGGGGACTGGTCCCATTTCATGTCAGTCCTTGCAGTACAGGATTAGCGAGACTGGGTTTCTTCCTTAATAGCTAGCCTTGTGAGTTTAGGCCACTTCTGACAATTTATATCTAAAAATATCTAAAACTCTTTCCTCAGGATACCCAAGTCATCGTTAAAAGTTCACTCTACCTTCCTGTCAATTTCTTCTCTGGTCTTCCTACGGTATTCTTCAACTCTTGCTTCTCTTCTTACTTCTTCAGCAATCTTTGTCAGAAGTGACAGTTCTTTCATCTTCCATTCCTGAGGAGCACAATGTTATAGTACTCAGCATAGAGTCTCTTTCATAATATTTTTTTCAGTATTCTTGTCTACCAACAATAAGCAAATTAAATCAAATCAATGGCCTAACAGAAATTGGGTCAGCCATAATGAAATTTTGCACTGGCTTATCTTACTTCCCTTTATTGGGAGTGTGTTGGTATATGCAATGGAATGGTAAAAGGAAAGAAATTATCTTGGTATTAGAAGCTTAATTCAGGCATAAGCCTGGCTCTAAATAAAAAGGATGTTAGCAAGAAGGTTTTCCCTTCTGGACTCTAGGGGCATGCCATATGAAATCTGATGCTCTTAAATGTATTTTGGCCAAGAAACTAAACAAAAAAGATAGGACACAGCCATGCCTATTTTTCACTTGAGATAAAGCGTAAGACTTTAAAGAGCAGGTGTGACTGTAATGTAATGGGTATATAATTTGTGGTACTGGTCTTACTATTTTAAGTTAAAGTGCGTATATTATAACAGTGATCAAAAATCAATATGAATTTATGTTTTAGATGTGAAATAACTTTAGGTAATATGGGTAGGCCTGCTAAAAATGTTTACAAATGAAACAACCATACACGATTTTCCCCTTAATATTTAAAATTTGGTGTCCCTCACCTCCTCAATTTCTCTACGGAGACTAAGTTTTCTTCTTATGTGGTCCTCATGTCGTTTTTGTTCTTCCTTCATCCGGAGTGCACTCTGATTTTCTGCAGCCAGGTCAATCTTGTCTAACTCTGTACTAATCATATCTAAATATCTAAATAAAAGTGCAAATACAAGTGAGGGTGAATTGGGTACTTCCCTTATGATGGCATTATCTTCTGTGATATTCCCAAATCACTTACTCAGTTGTTTTTTATTTCTTGAACTACAGGAAATTCAGAGATTTGCAGGGACCTTTAAGCTAGCCTGACCCACCAACTTGCCATGCTGTACTTAATTACCAATGTCTCTTATCTAAGTCTTTGTTATTGTGGCTAAAACAATGCCAAAATGTGGAACAGAATGATTAAAAATCATTTTATGCAGAAATTATTCATAATTCAGTAGCTTGGGGACCATGTATTTTCCCAAGATCGCCAAAATCAACGGAAGGACTGACTTAAACAAACAAACAAAACAGCAGATTTAAATTTTCCTTAGAAACAAGTGAGTAATGACTGCTGGATTATTCTCAAGTTCCTGTATGACCTCTTGTCTATAGAAAGGTCTGCAGACTATTAGTCTGGGACTCTGATGGATTGGTATGTATTCTGGCAAATCATAAAATGAATCCATGGAATATAAGAGCCAGGTGATGGGGAACTGGCCCTCATCACTAATAAAGGCCAAACAGAAAGATGTAACTCACTCACCCTTTCACCTCCTGAGGCATGTGCTTGGCCTCACCCTGACAACGAATGTGTGTAACAGCTAAATGAACATACACAGGTGAGGAATGACAAATGTTTATATTAGCATCAAAGTTATAGTGACTCTCATGTTTTGACCTTGCAGCAAATGTTTTACACTTAAGCTTAAAACATGTGCTAAAGACACCTTTTCTCTCCTGCTGCTACAATGGACTTGGGTTTCCCAAGATCAGGGATTTGTACTTCGGATTCCTTCTTTAAATATTACTTTGGTTGACCTTTTGGTTACTTAGTAGCTCCAATTTCTCAGGAAGAAACTCTCTACTCTAGCCAGAGTTCTCAATCCCTGTACCTCTTGATCTTACCTTCCTTTCTTCTATGTTGAAGACTATAAGGGTATTAACTAGTGTCTAGTGCTTTTGTTCATCCTTCCTCTTAAATTCTTTCTAGTACTCTTACCATTTTTGGGGGGGATCTACAATGTGTCTATGAAATATGCAGCAACTTTGATCATACCTAGGTTTTAGTAGCTTCTCTTCATCTTTGGTAAATTGTCCTTCTTGTAATAGCCATCTTTGGAATTGGGCAGCATTATAACCTTCACTGGCTCTTTTGATTTCATATAGTTTATTTACTCATTTTTCAATCAGTTTCTGAAAGGAAAAAAAAAAAGAATTAGCTTTTTATGTTTGCCAGAAAGAAACCTGTATTTTGATATAGTTTCTTATGTTTCAGGCTTAGTAAATGTCCTTTACTTTGCAAATGGTTAATTCTGTTGGCCTCCATTTGAGTCTAGTGTGGCTCCAAACCAGACAAGTGAAACATTTTCTCTGTCAATGACAGGCAAATACTTCATTTCATAGTTTATATATCTCTTACAGATATTTTGTTACCTTAATACTTCTAGGTCAGAATACTACGAGAAAATAGGGTGCATAGGACCATACATAAAAATAATTTTGCAGGCCCCAAATAAAAGAAATTTAAATATTTAACTTACTTGTTCTCTTACATACTTTCTTTCAAAGTCTAGTTTTAAACTGGTCAAATAGTGTCTGTACTTATTCAATTCCTTTAAGGAACACACAACCTACAAAAACATAAACCAAAAATATAAATACAAAGTTTTTATTATTGTAACCCTTTCTAGTTAAGTGAGTAATAAGAACAACTTGGGATAAAATCTTATAATAAAGACTTTTGACAATTTTTAAGGCAGTATCTTGATGCAATTGCTGTATCACCAGGAAATTTCTATTCTAATAGTATTATTTCATTAAAATGGTTCACATCAAAATCAGCAACTTACTATTCCCAATCAATTTATTATTGAAATACTAATATAATAATGATTTTTAACCTTCAAAAGAATTTACCCTATCGAAGTAATACACCTGGTAGGTTTCCATTTTGTCTAATTTTGTCAAAGGATTTGGAAAATATTCATTGGCAGGTATGAAAGGGCCATTATTACTTCTAGAGCCAGAGAAAAGGCAGTATGATAGATCTAGGGAAAATAAATACATAAGTGTGTGTGTGTGTGTGTATGTATTTATACCCTGAAATAATTTGGTAATTATCTTTTGTTCTTTTAGTTTTTAAAAAAAGTGAAAGAGGAGGGGCCAGCAGGTGGCGTGGTGGTTAAGGGGCTAGACACTCCCACATGGCCGACCAGGGTTTGAGTCCTGAATCTGGTGGCTTGCTTTCTCACTTCCTCTCTCTCTCATTCTCAACCTCTGTCTCTCTCTGGTCAAATTAACAAATAAATGAATAAATAAATAAAATAAAATAAATAATTTTTAAAAAAGTGAAATAGGAAACAAATAGTTCTACTTAGAAAAACCAGCCATCTAATTACCCTAGACCCAAATACTCAGTAATTCATTGAATTTTTTTATTAGTATCCTCTATTGCTCAAGTAAAAGTTGACACAGACTCCCAGTGAGGTACAGAAGCCAGCCTATCATGTGCCTAGGTTTTTGTTAGTTAAGAGTAAGATTTGACGCACTTTATTGTTGCTGGTGATGGAGCCAGTTTTCTTTAATCTCCTCAGGATATCTTTCCGTTTATAGTATGATTTTAAATGTGGATCATGTAGACTTTTATAGGTGGGTTCCAAAAGCCGGCAGTAAGGATCAGTGAGGTTAAAATCATAAGAAGGTTGATGAAGCTGCAAACACACTCAAAAGTATTACAAATGTAAAATAAATGAAGCCACAGTTTTAAACAGGCTAAAATGATTAGAATTCTCATTGAAAATAAAACATGCAAGCCCAGTCTGAAGTAAAGAGGTATAGACAACTGGCTGATTTCTGTAGCCCTACTGCCTTTCTGTTCCTGTCCTTCTCCAAGGTGAATGTGGCTTGTGAAATCTCAACTTGTGAAGCCTGTGTTCCTTCTGACAGTAGCCAGACCTCAGTCCAATTCCTGAACACAGGTCAGGACTTACTGTCAGGATGGAGAGGAGAATACAGACCAGGTTTCAGGAGCAAGATGGACAAAGGAACAGAAGTAGAAATCATCATAGTATATGTGGGTAGGCAGAAAAGACCCCAACCTACAGGACTGGAGGCTGTGGGTTGGAGATAAGGCTGGATAAGGCAGCTGAGGCACATCACAGGGCCTTCCATCATTAAAGTGAGGTTCGGGAACTAACACAAGTCATTTAACTTCCCATGGTGTGTGAAACTGAGATTGACATAAAGCAAAATTATAGCTAAGTGTTTCAAGTTTGACAGCTAAAATGGGTAGAGCAAATCACTTAAGCTCTATTCAAACGTAGTTTACCTTTTCATTTATATTGGTAGTATAGAATACATTATGGGTTCCTGGGATGATAGGCAGCTTGACTCCCAGAGGCAGATCCAATAGGTCTGACGCGCCAACCTCTGGAATGGGATTTTTCTGCGAACTCTGTCAGATACAATTGGGAAGTTTGTTTTTCCTCCTAGGAACTATTCATTTAGTTCAGACCCATCTCCTCACACTTCAATGGGCTAACACCTCCAAATAAACCAAAGAATCATACTCTCAGGGTTAAAGGACCCGCGCAGCCAACCCAGACCGCCTCCGCATTTGCGAGTCACCAACCCCAGCTCTAGGTCCCACCCTCAGCAAATCCTAGCCAGTAGCAGCCTAG
>NW_006203911.1:612570-637714 GCF_000334495.1 Tupaia belangeri chinensis
GCCTCGACGCCGGGATCAAGCCTGAGCCCCCAAGGCCGCGGTCGCCAGGGTACCGCGTCCTACAAGCCACGCCCCTCACAATGCTCCGTTCCAGGCTGAGTTCAAGACATCATCAACGGGCGACGCCCCAACGGGCGACGCCCCAACGGGCGACGCCCCAACGGGCGACGCCCCAACGGGCGACGCCCCAACGGGCGACGCCCCAACGGGCGACGCCCCAACGGGCGACGCCCCAACGGGCGACGCCCCAACGGGCGACGCCCCAACGGGCGACGCCCCAACGGGCGACGCCCCAACGGGCGACGCCCCAACGGGCGACGCCCCAACGGGCGACGCCCCAACGGGCGACGCCCCAACGGGCGACGCCCCAACGGGCGTCACACTCGTGCGTGGGCGGGCTGTAGTGGGGGGGAGGGAGGGAAGTAACGACCGCTTTGCCTTTCCAGTTGCGCATGCGCATGGCTTGAGGTTGCGCTCGAGGCTTCAACGCCTCAGAGTTGGAAAAGTGGACAGAATGGTCAAGTGCCTCTCATTTAAACTAAACCAGACTGTAACAAGTTTTGTCAGTGGGTAGCTGGCTGCAATTCCTCTAATTCTTCTTGGCCCCCAAGGAACTGATTTATGTTCAACAGACCTCCACAAGTGTTTTTATTCAGACCACTTACCCTAGGAATACCATCCCCCAGTCTCAGGACATTTGGATTTCTGCAAGGATTCGATGTCTTCCTCCCTTGTCTTCCTCTTTCCTGTCTTGAGCTCATCATTTCCCTTGCTCTCTTCTCCTATTTCTTTCTCTGTATCTCTTTCTTTCTACCTTTACATCCAATCAGCCATCATTTATTGAGTGTCTGCTCTATGCCAGACACTGCTGGGTGCTGAGATACAAATCGGTAAAGCATAGACCTTGCCACCAAGGAGCTCATTAGACTGGAAATACATGAAGGGCCAAGACATCACCTGACTTGTCAGGAGTTTGTACTTTGTCTCCATAATTACATATATATGTATACATGCACACACACACATACACATCCATGACACATTATATAACTGCATGTCTGAAAACTAATGACAAAACAATCTTGAAAACAGCTAGAGATACACGCAACATTACTTACACAGTAAAATCAATTTGAGCATATTGCACTTCTCATCTGAAACCATGGACACCTAAAGGAAGCAGTACATTTTTCAAGCGCTGAAAGAATGAAATGTCAACTGTGAATTCTGTGAGTGGGGTGTATTGTGGGTCACAGATATGTTCTTTGGTTGTCAGTGATGTGTGCAGTGGTCTCACTGAGGTGTGTTGTGGTTGCAGTGGGCTGTACTGTTGATTAAAGTGTGGTGTGCTGTGGCTTAAAGTGGGATGTACAGTGTAACTCAATGAATTTTGCTCTGGGTCCTACTGAGGTTAGGGTGTGAGTGGGGTGTGTTGTGGGTTGTAGAATTGTTCTTTGGGTCTGAGGTATATGTGCAGTGGTCTCACTGAGGTGTGCTGTGAACTCAGTGGGCTGTGCTGTTGTTTAAAGTGTGATGAGTTTAGGCTTTAAGTGATATGTGCAGTGTAACTCAAGGAATTTTCCTGTGGGACCTAGTGAGTTTACGGTGTGATTGGGGTTTGTTTTGGGTCACAGATTAGTTCTTTGGGTCTCAGTGATGTGTGCAGTGGTCTCACCGAGGTGTGCTGTGCGCTCAGTGGGCTGTGCTGTTGTTTCAAGTGTGGTTTGCTGTGGCTTAAAGTGGTGTGTGCAGTGTAACTCAATGAATTTTGCTGTGTGTCCTAGTGAGGTTAGGGTGTGAGTGGGTTTTTTTTTTTGTGGGTTGCAGATATGTTCTTTGGGTCTCAGTGATGTATGCACTGGTCTCATTGAGGTGTGATATGGTTTCAGTGGGCTGTTCTGTTTATTAAAGTTGGGTGTGCTTTGGCTTAAGGTGTGCAGTGTAACTCAATGAATTTTGCTGTGGGTCCTAGTGAGATTAGGGTGTGAGTGGGGTGTGTTGTGGGTCGCAGATTTGTTTTTTTGGTCTCAGTGAAGGGTGAAGTGGACTGACTGAGGTGTGCTGTGAGTCACAGTGGGCTGTGCTCTTGTTTAAAGTGGCCTGTTCTGTGGCTTAAAGTGGCATGTGCAGTGTACCTCAATTAATTTTCCTGTGGGTTTTAGTGAAGTTATGGTATGAGTGGGTGGTTTTGTGGGTTGCAAATTTTTTCTTTGGTTGTCAGTGATGAGTGCAGTGGTCTCATTGAGGTGTGCTGTGGTCACAGAGGTCTGTGCTGTTAATTATAGTGTGGTGTCCTGTGGCTTAAAGTGGGCTGTGCTCTGTAACTCAATGAATATTTCTGTGGGTCATAGTTAGGATAGGGTGTGAGTGGGGTGTGCTTTGGATTGAAGATTCATACTTTGGGTCTCAGTGATGTGTGCAGTTGTCACACTGAGGTGTGTTGTGGGATCAATGGGCTGTTCTGTTGTTTAAAGTGTTGTTTACTGTGGCTTAAAGTGGGGTGTGCAGTGTAACTCAATGAATTTTGCTGTGGGTCCTAGTGAGGTTAGGTTGTGAGTTGGGTGTCCTTTGGGTTGCCAATTTGTTCTTTGGTTGTCAGTGATGTGTGCAGTGGTCTCGCTGAGGTGTGCTGTGGGTCTCAGTGGGCTATGCGGTTGTTTAAAGTGGGGTGTGCTGTGGCTTAAAGTGGGGTGTTCAGTGTTACTCAATGAATTTTGATGTGAGTCCTAGTGAGGTTATGGTGTGAGTGGGGTGTGTTGTTGGTCACAGATTTGTCCTTGGATCTCAGTGATGTGTGTAGTGGTCTCACTGAAGTGTGTTGTGGCCGCAGAGGACTGTGCTGTTGTAAGAAATAGAAACTCTCAGATGAAGGAAAACTTTATTGCTAGCAAGCTTATCCTTAAAGAATTGCTAAAGGGATTTCTCTAAGCAGAAAGGAAATGATAACAGAAGAAGGGTTAGGGCTTCACAAAGGAAAAAATAACATCAGAATAGGTGGAAATAGTAATAAGTATGATAGACTATCCTTCTTTTAATGAGTTTCTTAAATCATATGTGATAGTTAAAACAAAGATTAACAACATTTCATGTGGTTAATGTAAAGGAAATATTTAATAGAAGTATATGTTAAAAGTAGGGAGTATAAAGGGACATATATGGAAGTAAGATTTCTCTACTTCCCTCAAAGTGTTAAAAATATTAATACCAATAGACTGTGGTAGGTTATCATATATGTGCTTTGTAATTCCTAGAGCAACCAATTAGACAGCTATACAAAGTGATATATTCAAGACACAGTAAATAAATCAACACAGACTTCTAAAAGTGTTCAAGTAACATTTGCCTACAGAAAGGCAAGAAAAGAGAAACAGGAAAGCAGCAGAAACAAGTTATAAAATGAAAGACTAAGTATCAGTAAGTACTTTAAATGTAAATAGTCTAAACCAACTAATTAAAAGACAAAGAGGGAGGCTGAAGGTGGTAAAACATGATAACTTTATGAGGCCGACCCACATGGAAATCTTCATGTCTGGTGTGCATGTGTGTGCCCATTTTCTGCATCTAAGGTTATCTAAAGGTGGGGTATATTGTGGCATCAAGACCTTGTTGGGGGTTCTCTCTCTCTCTCCAGAAACAAATGAATAAGCTGGTTTTTTAGAATTTTAAAATTTAACTTTAAGAGAACCAGCAGTTAGCGTAATGGCTATGTCGCTGGACTCCCACGTAGTCGACCGCGGTTCGTGTCCCGGACCCGGTGGCTTAAAACTCATGCTGGGCGCGTGTGCGTGCGTGCCCAAGATCCTGAGAGGAGAATGGAGGAGAAGGGATTGCGGCGTGACCATCCCCCCTGGGGGGTGATTTCTCGCTTTCTGCCTCTATGTCTCTCTCTGTCTGTCTGGCGAGCGCACGCGCCCTACAGTGAAAATCTCTCCACAAAAAAAAAAAAAAATTTAACTTTAATTATTTAAATTTTACCAGAGAGGGATAGAATGTGTATGTGTGTGCGCGTGTGTGTGTGTACATGTGTTTGTGTGTGTGTGTGTGTGTGTGTGTGTGTGTGCATGAGAGAGAGAGGGCGGGGGAGAGAGAGAGAGAGAGAAAGAAGTGAGAAAGCAAGCTGCCAGTTCCGGGGCTTGAACCATTGTCGGTCATGTGGAAGTCTAGTGCCCTTAACCACCACACTGCCTACTGGCCCTGAAATGAATGAACTTTCAACAAAGACAAGGATTGGCAGAACTGATTAAAAACGGGATCTAACTATATCCTGTCTATAAGACATACACTTCAGAGACAATGACATAAGTAGGCTGCACATAAAAGCATAGAAAAAGACATTTAAAGCAAATATTAATTTTTAAAAATTGGAGTGGTCCTAATCAGATGAAGTAGAGACTAATTGCTAAAGACAAAGAGGAACATTACATAAAAAAAGAACTTAAAAGAAAACTGCAATTATTCTATATGTTCATGCACCAAATAGAGACTCAAGATACATAAAGCAAAAGCAACAAGATATAAAAGCAGAAATGGACAAGTCCACAATTATAGTATGAAACTTACTAAATGTCTATCAATGAGAGATTGGATAAGTTAAATTTACACTGTACTCATGCTTATATAGCAGTTTAAGTTGAAAGACTTGCAGCTACATATATTAACAACATGTACTTCAAAAACAATGTTGAGCAATACTCAGAGAGCTGCAAGATGACATAATTTACTTGAAGTTAGAGTCAAGTTCATGGATAATCATTTATGTAGTAGTAGTAGTAGTAGTATAAAATTCCTCATGAAGAAGAGGAAAATAAATTAAGAATAGTAGTGCTCTCTGGAGAAATGTAGGTAAAATAAAATCATGAAAGGATATGAAGGAGAATTTGACTTCATCTTAAAATCAATTTTATATCTTAAAATCAGTCTGACTTTTCTCATACTTTTTCCTATTCCATTTTTTTTTATTTCTTTCTCTTCCTATCTCTTCTAGAACAATTCAGTTCTTAAGTCAATAAGTGGGACTGGACAAGGTAGGTGTCCATGTAGAGGACTGGCTCTGGGAGCAGGTGCTCAATTGGGGTAAGAAGGGAAAGCATGGATTAAGGCAGCCTGGACTGAAATCAGAACCTGAGGAGAGGGGACCAGCTGTTGGCATAATGGCTATGTTGCTGGACTCCCATGTAGGTGACCACAGTTCGAGTCCCGAATCTGGTGGCTTAAACTCACACCAGGTATGTGTGTGTGCGTGCCCAAGATCCTGAGAGGAGAATGAAGGAGAAGGGATTGTGGCATGGCCATCCTTCCTGGGGGGTGATTTCTCACTTTCTGTCTCTCTCTCTCTGTCTTTCTGGTGAGTGCATGCACCCTATAACAAAAAACCTCTCCAAAAGAAAAAAGAAAGAGAAGAAAAATAAAAGAAAAAAAATAGAACCTGAGGAGAGTAAAATGGTTGTTTCCAACAAGGACTACTTTGTTGTAAATAATCAGAAGCCAGAAAGAGAGAGGAAAGGCATCCATGTATATGGGCCAAAAGAGTCCAAGCAGGTCACGAAGGATGATTACATTAAAGGGTGTTTTTTTTTTTTTTTCATGAGATTCAGAGCATGAACAGAGTAGGGGGGGTACTAAAGTATGGGACAGCATGGGTTATCAGAGACTATATTGGTTTCATAGGGCTGTTGTAACAAAGTAGGTGGCTTAAAACAACACACATTTATTATCTTATAGTCTGAAGGCTAGACTCTGAAATTGAAGAGTTGGCAGGGGCCTGCTCTCTCTCATACCTGTAGAAGAGTCCTTCCTCACCCCTTTTTAGTTTCCAGTGGTTCGTCAGCAATATTCTGTATTCCTTAGCTTGCAACTGCATAACCTCAGTCTCTGCCTTTGTTGTCAGATGGAATTCTCCCTGAGTTTCTCTGTCTTCTCATGATTGTATTTTTTTTTAAAATAAAGAAGTTTTTGCCTTGAGGCATATGCGCTCACTTGAGAGAGAAAGTGAGAAATCACCCCCCTGGGGTGGGGGTGATAGCCACACTGCAATTCCTTCGACTCCGCTCTCCACTTGGGATCTTGGTCATGCATGCACACACACCCGGCATGAGTTTCAAGCCACCAAGTCTGGGACTTGGGACTTGAGCCATGGTTGGCCATGTGGGAGTCCAGTGACATAACAGCTACACCACCTGCTGACCCCTTGTTGTCTCCTTAAAGACACTAGTTATATTGGAATTGAGGTCCACTCTACTGCAGTATGACCTCATTTTGACTTAATTACATTTGCAATGACCTTATTTCCAAGTAAGGTCATTCTGAGATATTAGGGGTGAGGACTTGAATATATCCTTTCTGGAGGACACCATTCAATCCATTTCAGTCTGCTATTTGCCTCAACACCCAAATTAAGGTTCTTCCCATTGGAAAAATATATTTATTCCATTCCAACATCCCTAGTCTTAATGCATTCCAGCATCAACTGAGTTCAATTTTTTTTTAAATTTTTCTTCTCCTTTTTTAAGATTTAAGCATTTTTAAAAAGAGTTATTTTACTTAACTTTATTTATTTATTTATTTTAATTTTACCAGAGAGGGACAGAGTGAGAGAGAGGGAAAGTGAGAAATCAAGCTGTTAGGTCTGGGACTCAAACTGCAGTCAGCAATGTGGGAATCCAGTACCCTTAACCACCAAGTCACCTGCTGGCCCCAGTTGAAAATCTCTTCTAATTAAGGTATGGGTGAGACTTGGGTTTTGGTCCATCTGGAAGCAAAATTCCTCTCCAGCTGTGGATCTGTGAAATGTAGAAAACAAGTTGTCTTCTACCAAGATACAATGGTGTGCAGGCAGGCATAGGATAAACATTTCCATTCCACAAGGGAGAAATTGGAAGGAAAAGAGATGTCACTGGTTTTAGGTAGGTCACAACACAGCAGGCTAACTTCCCTTTGCTTTTAAGGCTTCAGACTAATTTTCTGTGGTTCTGTCCACTGGGGTCACCTGTGGCCCCTAGGTGGCTGCCTCAGATCCTGGAAAGAAGAGCCTTTCCAGCTACCCTCCCCCCACTGCCTTGTCCCCTACCCCCACCCCCTAGTTCCTGAAAGTCCATCCTGTCCCCTGAGCCCTGGGGAGAGGTTCCCCTGTCAGACCTGGGCAGCCACCTGCTTCTCTAGAACCCAGGAGCAAGCCCCAGCTTCTGTAAATGAAGAAGAAAACTGATCCCCTTAGCCTTCAGCAGTGACTCCACCTCATGGAAGAAAGAGGGGGACCCTCTCACCCTCTGGAACTCAGGGGCCACCATGACCTCTGAAACCCACGACTCAGCCCTGTGACGGCTCTGTCCTCTCAGACCCTGGCCAGCAGTCCCACCTTCTGCACCAAAGAAGTCAAATCTGCCCTCAGGCAATGAGGTGATTTGACCCTGGAGGCTCCGCTCCATCATTCTTGGGTGGTGACCCCAACCTCAGACCAGGACAGATGTCTCACCCACTTCAGTCCTAGGTAGTGATCTCGCTTTTGGCGGTGGCCCATCCTACAATCTTGGATGCTGGCCTTGCCTGATTGATCTGGGCAACAGCCCTGCCCTCAGGAATTTACCAGTGGCCCAGCCCCTGAAGACAGCCTCTCCTCTCAGCTCAGGGCAGGAGCCTTGCCCTATGGAAATTGGTGGTGGCCACGCCCCCAAACTCCCATGGCAGCCCCGCCCTCTGGGATCTGGCGGTGGCCACGCCCTTAAGCCCCTGGATGGCAGCCCCGCCCTCTCAGTCCTCAGTTGCAGCCCCGCCCTCTGGAGCCTGGTGGTGGCCACATCCCAGTCCTCTGCATGGCAGCCCCGCCCTCTGAGAGCTGACAGTGGCCACGCCCTCAGCCCCCATGGATGGAAGCCCCACCCTCTGGAACCTGGTGGTAGCCACGCCCCCAACCTCACATACCGCAACCTCGCCCTCAGGAACCAGGCAGTGGCCACGCCCCTAACCCCCTGGGTGGCAGCCCTGGCTCTCAGACCTCAGCCCAGCCCAACCCTCTGGAACCTAGTGTTGTCCAGCCCCAATCCCCTGGATGGTATCCCCGCCCTCTGTGGGCTTGCTATGGCCACGCCCCCAGCCCCCTGGATGGCAGCCCTGCCCTCGGGAATACGGTGGGGGCCCCGCCTCCAAAACCCCTGGCCGAATCTATTTTATTATTATTATTTTATTTTTAATTTATTTAATTACATTCATTCACTGTACATCATTACAGTATACAAAATGAGATTTTCCATCCAGGATACATTGTATTTTGGTTCAATGAAAGATATCACCATAAATGTTATCGCCAACAAATAATTTTCCAGTTTTGTTTCTTATATATTCTGCTTCTTATTTTCCCCCTTGATTCCCTACCTCTCACCCTCTGCCATTTCCCACCATCCTCCCACACTGTCTCTATTATCTACAGTTGCTTTCCATGCCTTTTTTCACATTTTATTGATTCATAAAAGATCTTAATTAATCTAAATACTTTCAATAGCAAATGCAGCTGATATATAAGTATCTATGAACACAAGTCTGACTTTAGGCATAAACCTCAGTGAGTAGACTAAACATACTATAAAGTAGCACCTAGCTGGGGCTATATAGCTTACTACAGTCATTAAATAGGTATTTTTAATGCATTTTTTTAAATTCAGGAAAAAAGATTTTAGTTTTTCTATTGAATTTGCAGTGTTAATGTGATCTGATCTTTCCCTTTAAATTCTGAAAGTTAACATTCAACATTTTTATTGATCTTTCCAGACCTGTCCCTACCATTAAGCTGGGCATTATCTTAGCTGTTTTTGTACTCTTATTTCTGTGTGTTTTGATTGTAGTTTTCCCGGTATAACACTCCCTTCAGAACTTCTTGGAGAGCTGGTCTGGTGATGGTAAATGCTTTCAGGTTTTGTTTATCTGAGAATGTCTTTTCTTCCCATATGAAGGATAATTTTGCCAGGTATAGTATTCTTGGTTGAATGTTGGAGGTAATCAAGTTCCCAAACCTTCAGGTGGCAGCCATGCCCTCTGGAATCTGTCAAGGGCCTGGCCCACAAGGCTCTGGATAGCACCCCCAAACTCTCAGCCTTGGGCAGGGGCCCATCCTCTGGAATCTGGCTGTGGGCAGAGATGGCAGCCCCAAACACTGCCTGGGAAGAGGTCTCACTGTCTCAGGCTTGGGCAGTGGGCCTGACCTCTGGAACTCAGGAGGTCCAGATGATCCAGTTGTCCGCTTCTATGGCTCTCCCAGTCATTTTTCCTTCATTTTGTTCCTGTTTATTTCAGTCCAGATCAATAGTGTTCCTGAGGTATAAAATTCCCTAAAACATTTTTAGCCTTCCCTGCAATTTGTAGAAGTCCAAGTCATTGAAAAAGAGGGTCCCTCACAGATCATTACTGAATAACTGCTAGGTGGTTGATTGACTCCATAAGTTACATTCATAATCTTTTTTTATCTGGCTAGAGAGTGCATGTATTCCCCAGAGAGAGACAGAGAACTGCAGAGAGAGAGAGAGAGAGAAGAGAAAACACTCCCTAATGGGCCATTGCATGCTGCAATCCCATATCCTACATTTCTCTGCCTTTTGGGGCATGTGCCTGGTGTGTCTCTCAAGTTGCTGGGGCTGAGATTGCAGCTGTGTGGTAGGCCATGTGGGATCCAGTTGCCTTAACCACCAGGCCACTGCCAGCCCCATAATTTCTTTCTCAAAAGTTGTACAATCAGGGACCAGCAGTTAGCGTAATGGCTATGTCGCTGGACTCCCATGTAGTCGATCGCGGTTCACATCCCGGACCTGGTGACTTAAAACGAACACCGGGTGCATGTGCGTGCATGCCCAAGATCCCAAGAGGAGAATGGAGGAGAGGGGATTGCGGTGTGGTCATTCCCCCTGGGGGTTATTTCTCGCTTTCTATCTCTCTGTCTCTCAGTCTTTCTGGCGAGCGCATGCGCCCTGTAGCAAAAACTTCTCAAAAAAAAAAAAAAAGTTGGCCAGTCACAATTTGGTGTTCTCGCCAGAGCACAGCTTTCTTTCTTTAAAGAATTATTTAATTATTTAATTCCATTTGTTATTATTATCTTTAATTTGACCAGAGAGAGACAGAGAGAGAGAAAGGGAAAGCGAGAAAGCAAGCCACCAGGTCCAGGACTCTGTGGTCAGCCACATGGAAATCTAGCATCCCTAACTACCATGCCACCTGCTGACCTGTGCACAGCTTTCTTATTGGGGATGGGAAGGAAGGGTTGATCTGCTCAGGATTGTCAGAGCCTGAGTGGAGGCAGAAGGTATCCATGCAAGACAGAGGATCTTGCTTGGGGTACTGGAATCCACGTAAGGTGAAGAGGGTGACTGACTATGTGCGTGTAGGCAATCTGTCATGAATTATCAGAGCATCACTGGGCATTATTAAGACAACTGGCAGAATGTTTATGAGGTCTGAAATTTTTAGTGGTTGCACTGTGAGTGTGTAGGACACTGTCTTTGCTGATATTAAATTCTGATGTATGGGGGGGTATGGAGCATCTAATTGGCAACTAGAAAAAAAACTCTTTGAAATCTGTTCGCAATTTTTCCAACATTTCAAAATAGAAAGTAATTTAAAACTCTGAAGCAAATACGACAAAATGTTAAAATCCTAGAGACTTAGAAGATATGTCCACAGGTACTTATTGTAATAATACCTCTAGCTTTCTGACTGAAACATTCAAAATAAAAATATTTAAAAATTAAAGGAAATGCATGTTTATGGTAGAAAAAAAGAAGGTAAGCCACTCACGAATTAATTTCCCAAAGACAGTATTAACAGTGTGAATTTCCTTTATGTTGGAAAAAAGAAAGAGAGAATTAGTAAAGTGAAATGAACTCGATGGTATAAGATTCTGAAGGAGGGTAGGTTTTTAAAGTTAAAATCAGATAAGTTATAGGGACCAGCAGATGGCATAATGGCTATGTCACTGGACGCCTATGTAGTTGACCATGTTCCAAGTCCAGGACCCAGCGACTTGAAGCTCATGCCAGATGCGTGTGCGTGTGTGTCCAAGATCTTGAGAGGAAAATGGAGGAGAAAGGATTGCGGCATGACCCTTCCTCCCAGGGGGTTGTTTCTCGCTTTCTGTCTCTCTGTCTCTCTGTCAAGCACATGTATTCTATAGGAAAAATCTCTCTAAAAAAAATCGGATAAGTTGGACCAGCAGTTAGTGTAATGGCTATGTCGCTGGATTCCCATGTAGTTGACCGTGGTTTGAGTCCTGGACCCAGCGGCTTAAACTCACGCCGGGCGTGTGTGTGTGCGTGCCCAAGATCCCGAGAGGAGAATGGAGGAGAAGGGATTGTGGCATGGCCATCCCCCCAGGGGGTGATTTCTTTCTGTCTCTCTGTTTCTCTCTGTCTTTCTGGCAAGCACGCGCATGCACCCTGTAGTAAAAAACCTCTCCAAAAAAAGAAAAAAGAAAAAAAGAAAAAAAATGGTTAAGTTATTTTCCCTTTTTCACCTTCTGCAGAAAAGTTGAAATTGCTCTTTACAGTATTCTGTATTGACTTCAGGTACCTGTTCATTTGTAAGTCATCACTAGAGTCACTAGAGGGTGCACTGCTATCAAAGACCAGATAAAATTCTGACAGCAAAATACTGTAGCACTTTTTGAATCCCCTCAAATTCAAATAAACTTTCAGACATCTTTTAAAACACCAAAATAATATCCTGTTATCTTTTTTATTCATAGTTTATCTGCTTACTTTACTTTTCAAAGTGAGAAGATATGGATTTTATTGCCTATATCACGATGCTCAAAATATTGGCTTTTCCATTTAAACCTAATTCTATCTCTTTGTCCTAGGTAGTAGCATAAAACCTCTTGCGCTTCTGTAGGTTCTCTCTACAGTTTTCTGATACTCCCACAAAGGCAAAATTGTCACAGCTACCCTGTCAGTGGTGCTGTCTTAGATATGTCACCCTTTGGTTGGAGGTATGGAACCTGTTTTTATTTTTATGGATTAAATATTTTCTTCAGTGAATTTGATTTTTTTTAGAGGAAGGTAAGGGATGTCTTACTCTTTTGAAAGTCAAATCAATCTTGATATTGGAGTGGGAAGGGGTGACAGGAGCTGAGTTTGTGAGAAGAAGTGTGTGGGGGGTGATGGGACTTGTCGGGGAACTTAGGCCATGAAGCAAGCACATTGCCAGATCCAAGATTGCACCACATCCAAGATTGCACCACATCCAAGATTGCACCACATCCAAGATTGCACCACATCCAAGACTGAACCACATCCAAGATTGTACCACATCCAAGACTGTACCACATCCAAGACTGCACCACATCCAAGACTGCACCACATCCAAGACTGTACCACATCCAAGATTGTACCACATCCAAGATTGTACCACATCCAAGATTGCACCACATCCAAGATTGTACCACATTTGGCCCCAAACCAAGGATTGCGCCACATCCAAGATTGCACCACATCCAAGATTGCACCACATCCAAGATTGTACCACATCCAAGATTGTACCACTGCACCATTCCTATTAGTGTCAGAGGCAAGAGAGACCTAAATGAACAGCATTGTTGTCTACCTGTTTGATGAAATCCTGGGGTTCCACAAATCTTTGATCTAAATTTTGTCAATAAGTTTTAAGCCCAAATTTGTACTAAAAGAAAATATGTTCACTCAAATGCCAAGCTAGTGTATTTTTTAATAGACCCCAAAGTTATTAATTACTTCTAGCATCCCAGTACTCAGTTTTATATTTCTTTTAAATTTCATTGACTGGGACCAGATGGTGGCACAGAGATAAAACATGACACTTTGCAAGGCTGACCCACATGGGAAGGTTCTGGATTTGTGTCTGGAGAACTTCCTTGAGTATGCTGGGCACAAGTGTGCCTATGATCTGGGGCTGGTTAAGAGTGGTGATCTGGGGGTGAATCATGGTGTTGGGACCCTTCTGGGGGTCCTGTCTCTCTCTCTCTTTCTCACATATAAAAGGAACTTTTAAAACATTTCATTTGTTAATAATAAAAATAGCTAATATTTACTCAGTAAATTTTTTTTTTTACTTTTTTTTTAAAGAGGTTTTTGCTATAGGGCGCATGCGCTCGCCAGACAGACAGAGAGAGACATAGAGACAGAAAGCGAGAAATCACCCCCCAGGGGGGATGGTCACGCCGCAATCCCTTCTCCTCCATTCTCCTCTCGGGATCTTGGGCACGCACGCACACACGCCCGGCGTGAGTTTAAGCCACCGGGTCCGGGACGCAAACCGCGGTCGACTACATGGGAGTCCAGCCACATAGCCATTACACTAACTGCTGGTCCCAGTAAATGTTTATTATGTGGCAAGCACCTTGTCTGCATCATCTTATTTAATAGTATGGCTAACACTGTTATATTCTCACTTTACACATGAGGGAACAGAGACCCAGAACTCTTCAGTGGTTTAATCACTAAACTTAGGCCTTTTGGATTTCTTTTGTCTTACTTGCTTAACTATTAAATAATATGGCTTTCCCAAATAGGTTGTTTGTAACACCTTTTTTTCTCCCAATTCAAACTTTTATGTACTCTTTTATGTAAAGTCGTATAGGCAAGGAAGCTAAAAAGTGCATATGGGCCACATTCTGCTTAAAGCTAAGCAAGTCTTAGGGAATTTGCACCTGGTCCATGTTGCTGTCACAGCAGAGAACAGTGCAAAGGCCTGATGGAAGCATGTGTGGAGGAGCAGAAGAGTAGGCCAGTGTTGCCAAAGTAGAGTAAGGGAGAGAATAATAGGACAGGGGGCCATATTAATGAAAGGGGACCAGATTATGGGGATTTATAATCCTCTGTAAAACTTGTACTCTGAATTAAATGTGGGGCCATTGCAGGTTTTAAACAGATAAGAAGCATGAATTGACTTGAAGGTTAACTTCTTTTTTTTCTTTTTTTTTCTTTTTTTCATTGCCAGAAGGTGCATGCACTTGCCAGAAAGAGACAGAGAGGGAGAGGAAGAAAGCACCTCCCAATGGTGTGTGATCATGCTGCAGTTCCTTCTCCTTTATGCTGCTGGGATTCGGGCTGGGTGTGCACACATGCATATATGCCTGGCATGTTTTTCAAGACCCTGGGACCAGGATTTGAACTGTTGCTCACCCATGTAAGATCTGGCTGCCTTAGCCACCAGGCCATGGAGCTGACAGGCTCTTTTCTTATAAGGACACCAATCATACTGAATTAAGCACTCACTTTACTACAGTGTACTCCTGTGTTAACTCACCTAATTACATCTGCAGTGACTGTTTCCAAATAAGATCACCTCTGAGGTACTACAGGTTAGTACTCCAACATATCTTTTTGGGAGACACACTTTAACCCACAACAGGAATCTACTACAGTAATTCAGGCCAGAGATAAGAGGAGGTCAGACCAGGGTGGCAATGAGAGTGGTAGTGAGAAGTAATCTGGTTTTGAATGCATGTTAAAGGTCAAAAGGCTTTGCTGGGCCTAAGAGAAAGAGAATAAAAATGACTCCAAGGTGTTTGGCTTGAGGTATTGGAAAGATGAAGTTAGCGACAACTGCAATGGTATATGCAGAAGGAGAGAAAATTTAGGGAAAAATAATGGCTTGGTTTGGAACAAGTTAAATTTAAGATGCCTGTTAAACACTCAAGTGATGTCCAGTTGGCAGGTAGTTCTATGAGCCTGGAATTCAGGATAGAGTTTAGAGGCAGATGCAAAAATTGCTAAGTGATGTCTAGGGAATATGAGGACCCACTTATGATTTGAGGCATAAAACTTAAAATGAAGGTTGCTCCCGTCGGGATCAATCCCTAGAAAACAAATGTAGAGAAGATGAAGAGTCAAATGTAACCTTGTTTCAGGTATTTGCAGGTAAGTATGATGATGGGAGAGGGCATTGGGGAGCTGAGGATGGATGCCAAAGATTGAGTATAATGATAGGCCATGGAATGTCAATCAGGTAAACATGGAAGTGAGGCTACAATGGGGAGAAGGGGAACAAAAGACATGATTAGGTATGGGAAGATTGTTAGAGTGGAGTTATTAGAGTGAATTGGGGAGAAAGAGGAAGGCAGGAGATCAAAGTCTATGCTTGTAAGGTGATATTGTAATATGTAAGGACAAAGTATTGAAAATGAGGTACCAGCAGATGGCACAATAGTTATGTTGCTGGACTCCCACGTAGTTGATCGCGGTTCAAGTCCTGAACCTGGTGTCTTAAAACTCAGTCTGGGTGTGTGCACATGTGTGCCCAAGATCCCAAAAGGAGAATGGAGGAGAAGGAATTGGGGTGTGGCCGTCCCCCTTGGGGGATTATTTTTTGCTTTCTGTCTCTCTGTCTCTCTGGTGAGTGCATACACTCTATAGCAAAAATTTATCTTAAAAAAAAAAAACATAAGAAATGCGCATGGTGTGGTAGCTTAGGATGTCAAGAGGACAGTTTATTTATTTTTAGGATTTTGCTGTAGGGTACATGGGCTCACCAGAGAGACAGAGAGAGGGAAAATGAGAATTACCCCCCAGCAGAGATGGCCACACTGCAATCCTTTTTACTTCATTCTTCTCTTAGGATTTTGGGTAGGTTTGCATCTGATCCTGGTGTGATTTTCAAGTCATTAGATCCGAGACACAAACCGTAGCTGGCCATGTGGAAATCCAGTGTTTTAACCACCATGCCACCTGCTGGCCCTGAGGAGAGATCTTTGGGGTAAAGGAAGTGAGATAACTGAGAGGCCAGAGCATGATATGGATTGTTTACAATGTAGGCAAAGACCGTAAATACATATATATGTAGACTCCATGCAGATACTGAAATTGCTAAGAATGATGACAAGAGCTTTTGGAGAGAAAGACAGTGAACTGTGAACTAAAATTGCCAATGGATAAGGGAGAGTGAACAGGAAGAGGATAGATGACTGCAACAAGTAGGTGTTGTAGGTAATATAGTCAAAAGCCAAGTGCTTGAAAGGAGCTGGGGCAGAAGCTTTAGGAAAAAAAACTAGCAAGGAGGAACAAAGAGGATACCTATGTGCCTCTGGGCCCGGTGATACATGGGGTATAAGAACAAAAAAATGCTACTACTTGAGAAGGCTCTACAGGAAGCAATACCCTAAGTGGCGTGGGGAGGCAGGGGGACAAGTTTTTGATAACGTAGAAGTTCAAGAGTAATTTTGGAGAAGCGGAAGATATAGGGAATTTTGCAGAGCAGGGCAGAAGGGAGGGGAGGGGAGGAATGGTAGATGAGTCAGATCAGGGGATGCAGGAGTTCATTTCCAAGTGAATGATAATGGATGATCTAGGTGGTTTGAAGATTTTGTGATGCCTGAAGTAAATAGGCAGTTGGAGCATGGTGAATGGTCCTGATAGTCTCTTGGCTGGGGTTGGCGGGACAGATGATCTGTTAGAAAGTTGCCTCTTCTTGAGACTGGTGTCTGCTGTTGTGTGTAGAAGGGATTGTAGGGAGAAGTGGAGTGGTGGTCTCAACAGGAGCATGTGGAATGCTGGATCTCCTTTCAATCTTCTCCAGACTGGAGGAGGCTTGATTTTACTAGGAATGATTGCAACTCTGAGGGGTCCCTTTTAATCCTGTTGGGTAACTGTAATATTTATTTTGTTTTGTCTGCTCATTACTTTAAAATAATACAGTGATGTTTCTTTCGGTAAAAATGATACATGATCATTATAAAATATTCAAGTAATGGAGAAAAATATAATGAAAAAAATTAACTCCCCAAATAACTATCATTAACACTAGGTGAATATCATCTCAGAGATCTTTATGATTTTTTACATTTATAACTATATTATATGATCTTGAATTTCCTTTACATAAACTGGGCTCATTGTTATGAAACGTTTGAATGATATAGATGTATTCTAATCCTTTCACTTTACAGACAAGAGTGTGAAGTTCTATCTAAATAAAGGACAGGACCTGCCCAAGATCACTCATCCAGTCTAGTCAGACACAGGATCCTTGACTTCCTGGGTCAGTGGATTTTGTTAGTTTGTTTGTTAAACTATGTTCCTTTCTTCTTCTCTTATCATCCACATGGTACACTCTCTGCTCTTTCATGATATGGATCTCTGAATGACTGACTTTGTCTTTGGATGTGAACATTCATCCACCTAGTCACTCAACAAATCTGTATTGTATACTTACTATATGCCAGGCAAAAGTGCTAGACACTGGAGGATGTGGTACTGAACAAAATGGACATGATCTCTGGTCTTGTGAAACTTATATTCTGCAGAATACACAGAAAGTTGCCACTTCACTCTTCAACATTCTCCAATCAGGACAACGCTCATATAATTACGTATTTGTTTATAAACCTAAGTCTTTCAGTGATGATGGGAAAACAAAATGGAAATTATTAGATTTGAAATCATACTACTAGCACATGGGAGTACCAAGTGACTACTCGCAAGTAGTAGATACTGACAAAAATCCATGCGGCCTAAAATAGAATACCTTTCTCTAACTATAGGTCTTTTGAATTTTTTTGAGGTTTTTGCCATAGGGCATGTGCACTCACCAAAGAGAGACAGAGAGACAGTGAGAGGGGAAGTGAGAAATCATCCCCCGGGGGAGATGGTCACACTGCAATCCCTTCTCCATTCTTCTCTTGGGATTTTGGGCACACACACACGTGTGCCCACTATGATTTTCAAGCCGCCAGGTTTGGGACTCAAACTGCAGTTGGCCATGTGGAAATCCAGTGCCTTAACCACTATGCCACCTGCTGGTCCCTCTTTTTAATTAATTTGAAAACACCATAGTGTTATGAATACAAAAAAGAAAACATGCCCATAGTCTAACCATTTAAAATTTATAAATGTAAACAATCTTTAAAAGGGTAGAAGTCATTCTCATGAATCCTACTTTCCAAAGGAAATATTTCTCAACACTTTGATGTGTGTCTTCTCCAATTTTTCCTAAACTTACATAGATTTTAGTTTTTGTTTTTTTTTTTTTTTTTTTTAAAACAATAAGAGGATTGTGTCATTGTAGCAAAACTCAAACAATACAGAAAGACCTACATAGTATAAGGAGTGAAAGTCTCTTATATCCTTACCCCGCAATCCCAGTCCTCAAAGATAACTATTAACATATGGATGTGTCTTTGATGTGAACATTTTCAAATCTTTTTTTATGTATTTACAAACACACATGCAAGCTAAGGGACTTTTTACATTTTTTTGCCTTAAGCCCATAATAGCTGGAAGTTTAAAGTTCAGAAGTTGAGGGCGCATTCCTAGGTTTTTCATTTTCTACAAGTAGACCAATACAGCCATATGCCAGCCTCTCTCTGGATTTAGTACTCAATGCTTGGAATGTGAGCAGATGCTGAAGGCTATTAAAGAAGCCCTCGAAGGGAGTCCCATTCGTGTATGTTGTAGATGCAAGGCCAAAGTTGAATGTAGTGGCCAACGGAGCAGCTGGCAAGAGGGCAGGAAAATGAAGAACATGCCAACATTGGTTGTAAGTTGATGGGCCATGGGAACCACATCATCTGGAGCAGTGTCTCAACATTCCTATAATTTAGAAATGAAAACAATACTTAGAGTCTTCTAGCCTTTTAACCTCGATTGTTAAATTAGTGTGTTGCAAACATAATAAAGAAAAGCCTCTTGAAAAAATGCTCTGATGTGGTCTAAGTCAGACTGGTGTCTATCTTGCCTACATTTGGAAAGCTCCAAGATTTTCCTTTTATTTGATCTTTTCGATACAGAGTAATGTATGTTTGATTAATGCCAACTCTCTGAACTCTTTAATGTCAACTAGCTGCTCTTTATTACCAAACACCACATGGTCTATTCTTTCAGTTAGGCAGATGAGTGCAGCTACAGAAGACATAGTGGTGATCTCTAGCACACCAGCAATCGGATATTTGTGGTAATAGACTTCAGATCAGATTGCACATGAAACCTCAATGAAGTCATTATAACCAGACACGAAATAATTAACCTTTTCTCATTTCAAAGGCCTAACAGGGAATGGTCTCTGTGACAGGTGTAAAATTTCATTCCTTTTAGAAAATGACTCATCAAACAGATGCTTCTTCTGATTGAAAGAGAAATTTCATTGAAAAAAAAAAGTTCACCTGTGATCACGAATATTGCACAGTCACCACATATTAAGACAATGGTTTCTCATGTAGCCATTTCATGACCTTGATCTTCTAACCACTAATGTTCATTGCCCCCATTCAGATTATAAAAATTTATCCGTTTCCATTCTCCACCCATGAATTGCAAGGACACTTGAATTCTGGTGCTTAGGATTCATGGAAGTCTGAGGGCGCAAAATAGTATTAGCCTTTCTCAAAAAAGAAAGTAGGTTAGTGTGCCAAAGCCTTGAATTAGAAATAGAGATTGTCTAGGAAAAATAATTCTATTTCCACCACCAAAGAGAAAAATCAAGATCAAGAGGGAGAAGCTATTTTTAAACCCACAGAGCAAAGATAAGAAACCTTTGATCTATTATAGTATTTGGATGTGGTTCTGAGCTTAACTTGGTATGACTTGAAGCAATTTTCTGACGTGCTTAAAGTTCTTCCCTTACACTGAGCCTCACACAAATACAATTTCATCAAATCCAACATGAAGGTTATGTGAATTCAACAGAGATTTTTCTAGGTGTTAAAAGTCAGGTGGCTCCTGTACCCTGAGAGGGCCTTTGAGAGGGAGACATGCTTAGAAACCTCATTTTCCAGGAGAGGAGTTGAGTGGCTACAGCAATGGAAAAAGTGATGGAGTCTGCAGTGTCGTGAATTTTGGGAGGAAGTTAATGAAGGTGGGTGTTGCCAATCTTGGGATGTCAGACTTGCTAAGTGCTAACTTGTGAGTGGCATAAAAGTAGCAAGGCTAGGGAACCCGCAGACGGCATAATGGCTTCGTCACTGGACTCCCATGTAGTTGACCGCGGTTCGAGTCCCGGACCTGGTGGCTTAAACTCACGCCGAGTGCATGTGCGTGCCCAAGATCCCGAGAGGAGAATGGAGGAGAAGGGATTGCTGTGTGGCCATCCGCTCAGGGGCTGATTTCTCGCTTTCTGTCTCTCTCTCTCTCTCTCTCTTATTTCCACCACCAAAGAGAAAAATCAAGATCAAGAGGGAGAAGCTATTTTTAAACCCACAGAGCAAAGATAAGAAACCTTTGATCTATTATAGTATTTGGATGTGGTTCTGAGCTTAACTTGGTATGACTTGAAGCAATTTTCTGACGTGCTTAAAGTTCTTCCCTTACACTGAGCCTCACACAAATACAATTTCATCAAATCCAACATGAAGGTTATGTGAATTCAACAGAGATTTTTCTAGGTGTTAAAAGTCAGGTGGCTCCTGTACCCTGAGAGGGCCTTTGAGAGGGAGACATGCTTAGAAACCTCATTTTCCAGGAGAGGAGTTGAGTGGCTACAGCAATGGAAGAAGTGATGGAGTCTGCAGTGTCGTGAATTTTGGGAGGAAGTTAATGAAGGTGGGTGTTGCCAATCTTGGGATGTCAGACTTGCTAAGTGCTAACTTGTGAGTGGCATAAAAGTAGCAAGGCTAGGGAACCCGCAGACGGCATAATGGCTTCGTCACTGGACTCCCATGTAGTTGACCGCGGTTCGAGTCCCGGACCTGGTGGCTTAAACTCACGCCGAGTGCATGTGCGTGCCCAAGATCCCGAGAGGAGAATGGAGGAGAAGGGATGTCTGCGGGGCCATCCGCTCAGGGGCTGATTTCTCGCTTTCTGTCTCTCTCTCTCTCTCTCTCTCTGTGTCTTTCTGGTGAGCGCATGTGCCCTATACAAAAAAACTCTCAAAAACAAAAAAAATAAAAGCAAGGTTAGAAGGGGCCCAAGGGTAAAGTCTTCTGAAAACAGCAGCTGAAACAGGCATGCCACTGCTGGATGCAGTTTCTTTTCTTTCCCTCTGTTTTTTCCTCCTCTCTCTGACTTGCTTTGAATTCTCTCTCCCTCCTCTTTTTGGGGTAGGAGTGGCAGGGCTGAGCTTTGGAGAAGTTATGAACTTGACATTTCAGCAACAAGGAGGCCCCATAGTTTGTATAGGCTCCTCACAGTTGTCCAGGTCCAGAACCCCCAAAGGACGGAGAGCTGCTTTTCCTCATCTCTATTGTGATTCCCACGGAATCTAAGGTCTCCTGATATGCACCTTTAGAGTCCTCTGCTTTGAAAGTTCCCCCTTTCTTTGAGTATTTCCTTTTCTTTAATTCCTCTCTTCCTTATTTAGACATAACATGAAAGTGAAGATCTCAGTGTTCACTTTTATTTAAGGAATAGATTTTTTTACCTTTTACTGTAAAAGCAACTCAGTGGGATTTCTTCTATTTCTTGCCCAGAAAACCTAACTTTATTAAATGTTTCTGAGTTGGTTTTTACCCCTTTTGGGACAGCAGCTGTTAATAGAAAAATGATTACTCATACCCATCTTTTTGGGGCTTTGTGTTTTGCAGATCTATTGAGAAATAATATCCTCAATAAGAACTAGCTATTATTGAGCTTCCTCTGTGCTAGAGACTTTAATATACATTATCTTATTTAGCCATAGACCCATCCCACATGGTTGTTGTGATTATTGAGTGAGTTTGTGTATATAAAGTGCTTAGTGCAGTACCTGGCATATAGCAAATTGCCAATAAAAGTGAGCTATTGTTGGGACCAGTTCCATGGCGAAGTGGTAATGCACTGCTCAAGAGAAGCTGGATCCCACATGACAACCATGGTTTGAATCCCTGTTCCAGTCAGCCTGAAACATGCCAGGATCTGATGGACTGGAGGACTGGAAGAAGGGGGTCACAACACGACTGACCCCATGGTGGGTATTCATCTCTCTCTCTGTCTCTCATGTGAGGGGCATGCACTCTATTACGAATGAAGGAAAAAGCATTTTTTAAAACAGCGAGCTATTATTACAACTATCACTACTACATTATTACTCCTCTTCCTGTTGAGTTACTGGAATAAGACACAGCCAAGGGCTTTGACAAAGCAAAGTTCATGATCTAATAACCAAGGCTCTTTCCAGGTACAGTGAGATAGCTGGAAATGGGACAGTACAAGGTTTTTAGGACATGGAGAAGGAATAATGGTCTGGAAGCAACAGAGGAAGTAAGGAATAGGCTATCCCCGCCCCTAGCCCTGAGGACAATAAGGTGTGGCTACATTTTTAAAAAAGGTTATGATGAGCCTGCAAGTGGCATAGTAGTTAAGGCATTAGACTCCCACATGGCGGACTATAGTTCGAGTCCCGGACCTGGTGGCTTAGAACTCATGCTGAGTGTGTGTGCATGAATGCCCAAGATCCTGAAAGAAGAATGGAGGAGAAGGGATTGCAGTGTGGCCATCCCTGTAGGGGGTGATTTCTCACTTTTTCTCTATCTCTGTGGCAAGTACATGTGTTCTATAGCAAAAATCTCTAAAAAAAAAAAGTTTATCTCTTCCATGAATGAGAGAGACAGAGAGAAAGAGAGATGGAGGTATAGCCCCCTGACAGAGTCTTGACACCAGCTTCAGCCAGCTCTGGATCATGGGCATGTGCATGTGGATATACTCTGGGAAGTCTTGAGATGCAAACTGGTAACCTTTCCATGTAGATCAGCCTTGCAGAGTGACATGTTTTTATCACTGAGCCACTGTCTAGTCCCCAAGGTGTGGCTTCTTTTGAAGATGGTTTTCTGGAATGGAAGACAACTGTAGTGAATAAGAGCACATCCAGATTTGAGTTTCAGTCTTAGCTGTGCCATTCAAAACTGTATGACCTTGGGCACATTCAGAGCCTCAGGTACCTCGTCTGGAAAATGGGAGAACCGACAGTTTAGACAGTTGAATGATAACACATGTGAGATAATTAAGATATGTGAAATAACTTATAACATAGTGCCTGCTACCTAGTAAATGCTATTGTTATTATCCTTCCAACCGCTTTACAAAGTAGATAGGATTACCCCCATTTTACACCTGAGAAAACAGAGGCTTCCAGGAACTAAATAGTTGCCCAAAGTACAGTTGATAGGCACAAAGCTGGAATTTGAACTGAGATGTGTCTGCCCCAAAGCCTGCGATCTGTCTTCTGCTCCATAATGTCTCATAGAAACATTGTTCTTACTCCAGAAATAAGCACAAGGGCCGCTATCGCCTTAAAATAATAACCAACCCCAAACTTGCTACTTAGCCCTTGAGGTACCCTGAATACTCATCCCACTCACTTTCAACTCTGGGGTAAAGGAGTTGTTTGTTACCTATAGTTTGATGGAACTATTTCTTTTTTCTTCTCTAAAGCCACTTTCCCCTTTTTACTAAATTAGTGCTATTTCTGTGAAGCAAAGGTGTTTCTGATGTTTCAGCCTTTTCATCTGCTGCTAAACATCCACTTTCTGACAGCTTTTATTTTCAGGGAGATTAATGCTGCCCCAGACACAAGGGTCTCCAGTCCAAGGGTGTTCTGGAGCTTCAGTATCTTTGGGAAAATTATGCTGGTGCTGGGCTCAGATCACATAGGAAAATCTGGACCTCGCATTTTCAGGAGATCTACGTGCTTCTCTCACCCTCTCCCTGATGTTGTACTCACACTTTTGGCTTCAACTTTTTGGCATATGGCATTGCTGGCTTTGGCACCTGATACTCTCTGCAGCTTTGCTGTTGCTTCTTTTTTGGAAATAACATGCCCTTTTAGGTGTTGCACACACGTACCCTGTTCAGTACCAGTGGCATATGGTGTTCCTAAAGTCTCACTAGTTTTATCCAGCAGAGAGGTGAAAAGGAGCACATTTATCTTGCTGAACTTGGGGAGAGCAAGGATTCGGTAGGATTAATGTCTTAGGAAAATGGCTGGACTCATGAGTGGGAGTCATTATAAATGGCCTGGTCTGAATTTATTTAACAGAAAATGACTGAGCGTGTATTACAAAGAAAGCATTGCACTGAATACTGCAGGAATACAAAGGCATGGTCTCTGTCCTTCTGGAGCACATGAGTTAATAAAGACCTGAAACATAATAGCAGGGAGGCCAATTGTAGATACTAGAGATAGTATAGGAGGAAGTGGGTAATAAGGGATGGGAGGGAGGGGGTCAGGAGAAAATAAAAAATAAATAAAACATTTAATAAACACAAAAAATGAAGTTATTTGCTGATGATAACATATACGGTAATATCTTTGACTTGACTAATATGCACTGTATTCATGCTGGGAAAAACCATGTTGTGCACTGTAAAGATGTACAGTGATTAAATACCAATGAAAAGAAAAAAGAAAATAAAAAGTTTGAAGTTCCAAATGGGAAATATACTCTCCCACCCTCCCCAAAAATGTTCAGTGGGAGCTCAGTGTCTGTAGGACCAGGGCAAACTTCATAACGGAAATGATATCTGATCTGTTTCTGGTACCAAATAAGTACCAAAACAACATTTATTAAGTTGGGATTAGACAGATGGAATATGAGAAAGGACATGGTAAGCAGAGGGAATGGTGTGAACAACATTGTAACGATAAGAATTGGCCACAGTGTGGGGCCAGCAGGTGGTGTGGTGGTTAAGGTGCTGGACTCTCACACGGTTGTCTGCAGTTCGAGTTCCAGACCTGGTGGGTTGAAAATCATGCCAGGTGTGTGTGCATGCATGCCCAGAATCCCGAGAGGAGAATGGAGGAGAAGGGATTGCAGCATGGCCATCCCCCTTAGGGGGTAATTTCTCACTTTATTCCTCTCTGCCTCTCTCCAGTGAGAGCATGTGCCCTGTGGCAAAAACAGAAAGAAAAGAAAAAAAAAAAGAATGGTCACAGTGTGTACTGGGAGCAGAGGTAGTTTAGGCCACAGTAAGAGATTTGTGCGGGAGGAGTGGGGAGCGAAGTCAGGAAGGAGGATTGTGGCCTGGAAAGTCACGCTAAGGATTTTGCCCTTTATTTCAGGCATTAGGGAACCATTGAAGATTTTTTAGCATAAGAGTGATTACATAGATTTATTGTCTCAGATGGTTCTGATGACAGAACAGTGGCCAATTTTTTTTTTTCAAATATTTTCTTTATTACGAGGAACACAGAGCTCAGGCTGCTTAAGGAAAACAGATGAAATACGCTAATTCCAAATACAAACCAAGTGCCCAGTTCATCTTTTTTTTTTTTTTTAAATGGCCTTTATTAT